>NW_017259498.1:947968-957263 GCF_001594045.1 Atta colombica | reverse complement strand
TTTATAAATATACTTTTAGAATATAACGAATAAAAAAACGAAAAACTATTATACTTTCTTTTATCTCGTTATAAAAATATTATCTTATTAACAAATGAAGTAAACTAGTGTTTTTGCAAGCTTTCTTTGTTTTATATATATATTATAATAATTATATTATAATTATATTGTAGAATTGTATTTATATCCACGAAGAATAAATAAAATATTCCAAGTAAAAGAAAAATTTAACCAATAGAGAAAAAGCATTAGAAAGAGTAGGACGGAAAAAGAACTGCCAAATGGATAGATAAAAAAACAGCTTCAAGATGTAAAAATGTTCAAACTCACCATCACTACATCGGGTTGAGAGAAAGACTTTTGGAAATAAGGACGTTTAAATGTTAACTCCCGAAAATGACGCGTGCGCGCGCGGAGTTTTGTTATCTTTAGAAGTTCACCTCACCTCACGTTTATCTAACGATGATAATGTATGCATATTTGGAAAAGTATATAAATTTTCATTCCGTGATTGTTCCTAGGAAAATTCAGATATCTAATATTTTTGAAAAAAAAGTTCAATATTTCTTTCTGTGAACACCGACAATGATGGAAAAACATTTTGTGATCGATGCTGCGTAGGTCGATGAAAAGTTGAAGATTATATCTCCAGATTTACATACCTGCCTACCTCTCTATGCCTAAATTAAATATCGCTGCTCGAATGAATATTCCTAACTGGTACACAGTAGCTGATGGTAGCAAATAAAATTCTGTAGGTTGGAATTTCTCGCCGTTGCATTCGCAACGAATGGAATGTTTAAGAGAGCGAGTTAACGAGTTCAAAGAGTATAGGGACTGGTGATTAGGATTTCTGTTCTTATTTGCCGGATGTAAATGCAAACAACTGCTTAGTACTTTTACAGCGAGAAGAAATATTTACTTGAATTAGAGAAAATACAAAAAAAAGTATTTTACATGAGATTCACCTAATACTTTAAAGTCATAATAAAAATAGTTATGTTTTGTTAATTCTTTTACTACTGCAATGTTCCAAATTTTTCGTAAAAGACTTAATAAACATAAATATATAAATGTAAATATATAGGAGTATAATTTCTTAAAAACAACTTCTTTAGAACAACTATATAAATTTTAATCGATTTTTTAGATAAAGTTAATAATATATTGATAAAGAGAAAAGAAAAAAGATAAAGAAATTTTTGCAACTTATAGTTCAGGAAAATTAAATCTTTTTTGCGTTTGGGAAGCAAAATTGCCATAAAAGATCTGTTTGTGGGAAATTGTTCAAAATAATATCTTATATAAAATACTACAAATCCTGACTGTCAGCGGACTTTTCAGTTTCAAAAATCTAATAAAAAATGCGGTTTTTTAAAAATATTTGCGGTTCTTCAAAAAATTCAAAATGGCTGATCCAAAATAATAGGAAAGACTCTTAAAATCGAAAAAATTCTTTAAATCTTATAAATATAAATGATTTGCTGATTATCAATTTTTTCGAATTTTTCTTACTATTTTGTATCAGCTATTTTGAATTTTTTATATCCTATTTAATGCTAAAAATTTTAATCCTCAGTGTACATAACAGAACTATATATAATTTTAAAAGTTGTATGTTTTTTTCCGATCCCTTTTTACTTAATGCAAAATATTTTTTATGCTACGACTTTTTTTCCCAAAAATTCTTGTTTTTTATTATTTAAACGATCAATTTAAAACAAAATTAATTAAAATTAATGCATTACAATCCGAGATACAAATAAAAGAAAATATCGGGTTAGAAATATCCGTTGTGTATGCACAGAGATTCTTTTGGATTGAGTACTGAAAGTTAACACAGAATGTTCACATTTTCACGATTAAGGTATAAAAATTAAAAAGACGTGTATATCACACTATTTAGTCTCCGCAGCACCAGCCAATCACTATCAGAATTAACGATCTGAATAAGACTGTACTTGTCGAAATTGTATCTCCGAAACTCTGTTGGTTCTAAAAATCTGCCAGACGCCAAATTCAAGGGAATATTTATTAAGATTAGGAAGTGTCGTTATCGTAATATTTTTCCAAATACACAGTTTTTACATAAGTTATGGATCATAATTTTTAGTCAAAACATCATCGCAAAAAACTTTTTCTTCAAACAATTGTATCTTGCACAAAAATTGACGAACAGAGTAGAAAAAAAGTATTTTATAGAAAATTTTATAGAAAATTTTCTGAGCTTTAATTTGGTATACTTTACTTTTTGAATATTTTAAGAACTGAGATATTTATAAAAAAGTAACTGAGAATATATTTTCTTAAAAACTCGTGTAAAAACGGTGTATTTGGAAAAATGTTAGGATAACGACACTTCCTGATCTCTTAATAAATAATATTCCCTTGAATTTGGCGTCTGGCTCAGATTTTTAGAATCAACAGTTTCGGAGATACAATTTCGATAAGTACAGTCTTATTCAGACCGTTAATTCTAATAATGACTGACTGGTGCCGTAGAGACTAAGTAGTGTAATATACATGCCTTTTTTATTTTTTTATACCTTAATTATGAAAATGTGAACATGTCGAAAAAAGACAATTTTTCTCGAAGCTGTTTTCCCAAAAATAAATTTTGGAAAGTAATACGCCACTAAGATCGTATATAAACATATAAACTTTATGAAAAATACGAATATTATTTTTTCCAATTCGATTACATACCTGTATTGATAAATAAACTCATATTTGAACATAAATTGAGCATCTCATAATATATGTTCCATCTTCAGATACATAACTATGTAATTTACCTACTGGAACAAAAGAGTAAAAGAGCAAGAGTATAAAAAAATAAAAACTATTGCACGTAAAAGTCGTAATTGTAATCGTAAGACTATAAAAATAACATCTTTAAAACAGTATTCGGGAATTATTGGTTGTGTAGAGGTAAAAGAGAAAACATTTTCAAACTAATTTCATAAGTTTTTAAGATTGTTTATGTATGTTTTTTACATGTGATAAGTCATAGGCAGATTATTCATTAAAATGTATTACAATTTTTCGAAAACTTATATCTCGATAACTATTTATCGTACGAGATTCAATAAAAAACGATTTTGTAAGGAATTTAAAAAACTTTAATAATAAGTAGCCTTTTTATGTGGGAGTAGCCGAATCCGAGATATTTACATAAAACTTAAAAAAAAAAGTTTTGTTAAAAAATAAAAGGAAACATTCTTAAAATCGTATCTCAGAAACTATTAGTCGTACGAGGACGAATAAGAAATGATTTTTTTAGAGAATTCAAACTTTCAATTTTCATAAGAAGTATTTTGTACGTGAAAGTAGCCACATCCGAAGTATTTGCGAAGAAATTGTGAAAAATCACTTTATTTTTTAAATGATCAAAATACAACATTTATACCGTTTTTTAAAAAATAAAAAATTCTATCACAGAAGTATTGATCGTATCACATTTAAAAAAAAACGAAATTGTTCAATTTTATCAATTTTCTTTTTAATAATGACCTTTATTTCGATAAAATGAATACTTTCTGAAATATTTTTAAACCTCATTTTTATTTAGTTTTTTGGAAAATTTTTAAAGTCCGCTGGTGGTGAGGACTTTAGTATATTGTATAATATATTATTTCAAACAACTTCTCTCAAATAAATCTTTTATGGCAATTTTGCCATAAAAAAATCTAATTTTTCTGTTACATGAGTCGCAATTTTTTCTGTTAATTTTACTAAAAAGGCAAGATTTCGTCAAATCGACCATTTGGATTTTTCCAAGCACGTGCGGTCCAAGGAATTTAGATGTTCCTATGCAGAACGGCGTGTATGCGCGTTTTCTTTCATCTTTTTATTCTTTTCCTTTTTCCCTCTGCTCGATATCCCAAGAACGGCGGTATGAGCAGCTAGATTGAAATCGTGGACGAACTATTCACGTACGATAGCAAATGGCTGTGTGCGTCGCGTCGGTTCGATCGACACGAACGACGGCACGGATGAGGACGGTGCCTGATTAGATTAAGCCCTATGTACACGGTGCCAAGTAGTTACGTGAATAAATTAGGAAGGAATTTAATGTACACGTATTTCTCTACTGATAACGCTGATGATTGAATTGATGATTGAATTGATTGTTAATACGATTACCATAAATGTAATGTCCGTGAAAAACGGTATAAATGCGTTATTCCCATGTAATGAAAGCTGACAGATCTTGTCACATTTAACATTAAATTATATATAACTTAATATAATAAATTTTTTCAGTTTCTTTTCTTATCTATTTAAAGACATGTTTTTGAAATAAATTATTTTTAACATATTATTTATTACCATAGACGAATATAATTTATTCTTATTTTTACGTCGATTTTCCTTCCTCTTCTTATTAATGTAAGATTAAATATTATACATTTGTTAAATATTATACATTCTCACAAAAAGTAACAAATGCTGTAATTTATAACAAAAAGATATCATTAAAAAAAAGGCATCATTAAAACTGGAATCAAATTTACTACATCTTTTATGTTTAATAAAATCAACAACATAAACCAAGACTACACACACACACACACACACACACACACACGCGCGCGCGCGCGCACATTTGTTAATATAATTGTTTTAATTATTGTGCGCATGCAAAGTATATAGCATTTAATTAAAAGTTCAAAGTTATTTTATCAAAAGATTTTATGCAGAAGTTCTCTTGAACAACATTCTCGCGAGATGCGTTTGCTACAGTTAAAATTGTATTTCGTGAAAACAACACATACTATTGAAGGACCAAACATACTATTGAAGAACTCGCGAAGGTCCCGTATTTTCATTAAGAAGTCTGAGTTCTATTGATACTTAAATCTGAAAAACAGAATCGCTATCGAGTCGCCGAAGGCTTTTTACGCGAATTAAGTGGCGCCAGTATGGCTGCTTGAGTGGATGGAAGAATCTCTAGGAAGAGAAGGAGGAAATTTGCATTTGACCCTTTCCTTCGTGAAAACGCGTATTAAGGATATAATGGAATAAGAAGATAATACGAGAAGAACTGAGAAGAAAAATCGAGTGGAAATAAAGAGGATAGTTGCCAATAGCAACTTTAGTTTCGTTAAACTAAGTTCCAATCTTATTTTGAAATAACAAAATGTAGGGCAAACGTTACAATAATCTCTTGATATACTGTTATTATAAATTATCCTATTAATTAAATTATCTCTAATTAAATTATATTATTATTATTATCCTACTATTAAATGCTATTATTTGTTACGCAGGTAATGTTTGAAGTATAATATACAGGGTGGGTCTAAAGTCCGTCTGTATTCTTTGTAATTTCGGAACGAAAAATATGGAAAAATGTCGAAACACGTGTTTCTTTATTTTGAAAAGCTAATCTTTTTATAAATTTTGCCTCGTCCCCTCAAAAGGAGATGAACGAAGAATATGAAATTTTAAATGACAAGGAAGTTGAATGATACTTAGTTAAAAAAGTTTTGTAAAAGTTTTTTAAAAGAAAAAATTTTTTTGAGCAAGGATTGTTGTGTTGTCCTTATTCAAAATGGTAGATAATCATGTATAAAAAATGATTCTTACATAATTTGTACTATTTTTTTTACTTATAATTAGACTAGCTTATAATAACTCCGATATTTACCCTATGTTTACACAAAACTGTGTCAAAAAAATTAAAGGAATGGATGTGTACATAACTATTCTATAAACAACGCAATCATATATCATAATTAATGTAAAATAATTTCGATAGAGAGTGTAAAAATTTAATGGCCATTTCGTGATACATATAAGTGTAGAAGGATAATAAATAATCGAATATAGCAAAATACAAGTGTTTAGCTCTTTTTTTATTCAGCTTGATGTCTTCTTCTCTATTTTTCCATATCACGACAAAAAATGCAAGGGTTTCAGAAATTTCTTTTTTTAATATAAAAAAATAAGTATTTCGTATTTCTTTTTTTTTTTAATAGCAGTTCAATTTTTTTAATAGTAGTAGATAGAGTAAAGTTTTTATTCGGATCGTTTATTTACCTTTACATGATAAATAACATTTGATAAAAAAATTCTTAATAGGTAGCATATATCATTTGTCAGGCTGAATTTGACAAAAAGTTTATCACGTTTTTCTTGAAAACAGTTAGAGATAGGAAGAAAACACCTATTATCAAAATTATAAGATAAGTAGGGAAACATACTTCGATGACCTTGAGTAACCTTAAGTGCCCTTGGTTTTCATATTAACAATAAAAAAATTGTTTTTAATGAGAAAGGATAGTTTTTACTCGTTTTATCGATGGTACTCAATAAGTTGAATAATTTTGAATTAAATCTTTTCGAAAATTCAACTATTGCTAAGATATACAATAAAATAAATGAGACTGAAAGTTTGAAACAAATTTTTTATTATTATAATAGATATTCAAATTGTTTGCCATATTGATCTAGATATGTCTGTAGTCTTTGTGGAAAGTTTGCTTGTACTTCTTCTAACTTTTGAATCATTATTTCGCGAAAAATATTTTTTATTCTTTCTTTCATGTTTTCCGAAGTGATAAAACATTGAAAGTAAGCTAGCTTTTTTCCTCACTCTTCCTCAAAGATAATAGTCCAAACATATTAAATTGAGTGATCTTGCCCGAGAAAGAGAGAGAGAGAGAGAGAGAGAGAGAGAGAGAGAGAAGGAGGAGGATCTCTCTACCATCGATTTGTTTGGGAATATTCTGTTGAGCTCTCGCCTCATTTTATACCAAAGTGGAGTGGTGCACCATCTAACTGAAGTTACATTCGAGCTCTATCTCTCAGCGGAATATCTTCCACTAAATTTGGAAAATCATTTCTAAGAAAATGAATAATCCTCAAAAAAGGATGGTCCAAATAACCGAACGCCAATAATTCCTGCCCATTTAATATTCCACCGATGTTTATAATCTACAGTTCTCATTCAATATAGATTGACTTCGCTCCAATAATAAATTGTTAATGGTTCTATCATTCTTAAATGTTGTTGCTTTATCTGACCACAAGTAAAAAAAAGTTAAGATCTTCTTATAATTTAAGCCCACACAGAATTGGATCCTCATGTTGAAATCATTTTGCGAGAGTAAAACCATTTCTCGGAATACCAATATATGATGTGGATAGAACTTATTTTTCCTGAATAGACATAAGCATAACACTGAATATTGGCTAATATTTCTATCACGGACAATATCTCTTGTAGAGACATGCCAGAATTTGCAATAATTGCAGCCAATATGTCAATAGACAATTTTCACTTGTAACAACATTTTACTTTTATTGTCTTATTGTTAACTGAGCCTTAACACTTCCAGTGATACGCACTCGATTCGCCAAACGTATAAAAATATAAACTCTTACGAAATGACGCGACGATTTGGAAAACGTACAGCATACAAATCAGCCGCTTGCGTAGCATTTTGCCTATACTCACTGTAAATCATTAACGTATCAAAAGCTTCTTCATTAGAATACAACATTTTTAAGAAACTTTACTTGCAGCGTGATTTGTGTAGGGGAGACCGGGATTAGTAGATTCATTTTTCAATTTCGAATTTCTACAGATGAAATTAAGAGACTTATCGAAAAAAATTCTACACCAGTTATTACATACATTTGACTATCTAATAATATTTTAGTAATAAGGGGAAACTTATATGAAAAAAATGTATTTTTTTGATGCATTCCATCTGAATATCCTGGGATCATAGTAGAGTGATTCATAGTATGAGGTAGTTTGACTATAAGATTATTAAAATGAAGATTAATGTATTTTAAGCTACATCTTTGGTTATATATTAATAAAACTTTTATAAAAATATATTTGAAACACAAATTTGTTTCGCAAAGCAGAACAATGCTTCTTTTTTCTAAATTCGTTCATTTCGTACAAAAACATGTCCAATAAGCCTAATTTTATCGAGATTGGACGTAAAGGAACTAAACTTATCTAATATTTACGAGGTCTCTTTAAAGAATGAAATATTAATAGTAGGTATTATAAGAATCGTCACTAAATTGTATAGTCCCATACTGTAGTTAGCCTATCTCTCTCCTATCCATTCATTTTTTAAAAATATTAACAAAATATGATAACCAAGACTAAATAAAAACTAAATATAAAAAAATCTGTTGGACTTTATTAAGAATTACATTTATTATCTAAATAAAAATCTTAGACAATCATATACGATTGTAAAACAGAAACTTTAAGAATAAAAATATTTATTTACGTGTACGATTTTTTAAAAATTGTAGCGTAACTTCTATCATAGATGTATTCGTAACGAGATGTTACAGCAGACTGAGCGGCAGTCGCTGCTGCGTGCTCAGACACGTTTACGCGTGTCTCGCGTGTTTTGTTTTTAACGTAGCCCCGATTAGTCTATTTATCTCTATAGTCTACTGGTCCTGGTCTTCTCTTACCTACTTAATCCCAATTTAAATCTGACTATTAGAACGTTCTAATTTTTGAATAATTACAAGGCACGAGCTTAATGTTTTTAAACAAACAGATCGGTAGAAGTGATCCTGTATTATTCTTCTTCTTTCAAAATTCAAAAGTTAGAAGCTTTCCAAGAAGACTACAGGCATATTTCAATCAACATAATAATGTTGTAATTATACTTAGTATGACTTATTTTGATTTATATGGTAATAAAATTTTCGAATAGATACTCTAATGCAAAGTTATTTAGCTCATTGAGCACCATCGATAGAACGAGTAAAAAATATTCCTCCCCATTAAAAAAAATTTATTATAATATGAAAACTTAGGATATTTAAGGTTACTCAAGATCATTAAAGTATATCCCCCCACTTAAGCTAAAATTTTTGATAATAGGTGTCTTCTCTCTATCTCTAACCATTTTCAAGAAAAACGTGAACTCTTTTTGTCAGATTCACTCTATATCATAAGCGTATCGTGAAGGGGGAGGGGGGGGATTTTAACTCAGGGATGTTTCTCGGTTTCATATATCATGCGCCAACTAGAATAAGAACCAAGAAAAAGAATTTTACGATTTCATTTCAAAAAACGACACTGCACCAATTTTGTTGGTGTAACATTTACAACAATTTTTAATGTTAATGAATTCTATTTGGATATATTTTACAGCTTTTAATATCTCTTCTATTTCATCTTAAAAAGGAAAAGTTACGTTTTGTATATCATGTAACTTTTATTTTATTTTTTAAAGAAAGTATAGACAAATAGCTAAACAAAATATTTAGTTTATTATTATTATTATTATTATTATTATTA
>NW_017259498.1:919941-947868 GCF_001594045.1 Atta colombica | reverse complement strand
AATTATAAAATTATAATAATTATAAAAATAATTATAAAAATGTAGACCAAGCAGATGCAAGAGCTCATTAAGCGTTCAATAAGCAACTGTAATACTGAATATGTCAATTATAGCGTCTATTCTGTTTTTCAAGTCAAAAGTTTTATGAAAATTTTCCTTATATATCGTATATTCTGTCAAAGTTCGAACTAACGAAAATTAAAAATTACTTATACATGGTCTTATAACGAGAAGAAAAAAATATTTTAGTACAGCAAAAAACTTACACAAAATCAAAAGTAAAATTGTATGTTTTTATAATTAAAAATGAAAAAGAGGGATTTGATAGAGTAATCACTAATTCAAAATAAAATATTTTTTTGGATAAAGCAGTGAAAAATTAATAGGCACCGATCGATATGACTGGATATGCGCTATCAGAATATGTGCTAAACGAGATTACAACCTAAAATAAAATAATTAATAAAAAATTCTGGGGGGGGAGATTTAAATCAAAACCACCCCCTGGATATGCCCATGCTCTGTATACATACATCGAAAGTACTATAGTCATAGAGATGTCGTATGAAATGATCAAAAATGTTTATCTAAGAGTGTTCTATAACTAACAATAAGCTCTTTTTGTTTTCAGATGTAGTTTTTTCCAATGAGAGATTTCCAATTTTCTAAAAAAAACTTGATATTTAATTAACCTGCCTTGCTTTTTCAAAGAAACAAATAGTTCAGAATTTTTTATTATTGAAGTTTTTTTACTATATAAATAAAATAACTGTCGTTCAAAAATAAATTCTCAGTACACATAAAGAAATCAAAAAGAATTTTTAAAAAATTCAGTATTTCATCAATTTTGATTTCATTTTCACTTGCAAAAAGAATTCTTTTCAAAACTTTTTAGAAAAAGAATTCTTTTTGTATCTTAAAATAAGTCAAAATTGATAACATATTATACAATTGAATTTCTTTATGCTCTTTGTGCAATATAGATTTTAGTTGATAGCTAATTATTACATTATGCAAGTCTGAGCAGATTAATCTTCTCCTTCCAACGTATCTAATATTTCTTTCAAAATTCTTTCTCTTGATTCCATAATTTTAATTATAAACTAATCGATATCTGATCTTATCTTTCCTTATCCTCTGAAAGAAAGCAACCACGAAGTTCTAAATTATTATTTTTTTTTTTTCGAAAAAGTAAGGTTTTCAACATTGAGTTTCTTTTAATGATTATGAAATTTCCTCAAGAAGAACAAAAAAATTCGGTAGAAGCATTTTGTCACATTTATTGCTAGATAAATATTTTACCAACTAATTTTAACGCATGATTCTCTACAATTATGAGCCTGAATAAAAATAAGAATATAAAGTTTTGAAATTTGAGTTTATTATTTTTTAAATAGAGGCAACGTAACTAATCTAAATTTGTACTAATATTTTTCGTTTAACAAGATCGTTTAAACGAAATATTATTCGACTCCTCCTTGCCATTTAAAGTTTTCGAGTTATCCCCCGCTCATCTCTTTCCTGGAAGATTGAAGAAAATTTTTTTTAGATAAAAAGATTAATCTCTTAAAACTAAGAAACGTATTTCGATATTGTTTTATATACTATATTTTCAAAAAATGCAGAAAACGCTAACAAACTTTAAAAATATCATGTATTGAACAAAAATCAAAATATTCTCAAGTAAGTATTATAAATGACGTTTTTTTCTATTTTTATTGATAATAAAAAGAATTGATTGTGATGACGAAATATAATAAATTTTTGAAATATATATCTCGAAAATTATAAAATATAAAATAGATAGTTTATATCCTTATTTCAATACCAGAAATAAAATTTTATTTCATCGTATTAAAATAAGGATATATTTCAATTAAATAAACATTACATTATATAAATAAATAATTTTAAGTATCTGTTTCTTACAATTAGTAATAATGAATATTCGCTATATTAAGCTCGATGGATTCGTGGGTTTGTTAATAATAGAATCCAATTAAAGACATATTTTTACCTCCGGCCAAAACCGAAACCGAAATTTTTTATATAAATCGATAAAACTTCCAATGAAGAGATCCCACTTCAATGACATTGATCTTGATATATGTTATCAAAATTATGATACAATAAGTGTCTTCAAACAGGTTTTATTGATTAAAAAATTATTAACAAAAATTATTTAAAAAATTATTGCCTTATTTAATTATTGCTGTTACATATCAAGTTAAGAACACTCACAACAAAGTTAAAAACTATCCCAAACTCTTTTCTCCTTGGATAATGTCTTTCCACGTAAAGTGAGATCCCCAAATTTAGAGGCGTATGACTTTCTAAGCAAGGGGATGTAATGTAGATCTCGCTTTGCATGGAAAGTTGTGCACTCTTAGGCAGAGAAAAGATGAAGTATAGATCTCATTTCGCGTGGAAAATTATGTTCTTTTTATAAAATTTATTTTATTAATATCTTTTGAACGAGTAATGAACGACGGTTAAAACTTGTTCAAGGTCACTCATGATCTTGATAACATATGTCAAAGTTATTGGGACAGGCTCTCTCCATCGACATATTTGTCATTATAAGATATTATGATTATTATAATATTATAATATCATTACAATAAAACAGTTATAATCTTGCATTCTTACAATTCTATAACGAAATTATTGAACGTAATATATATATATATCGTGAATCTATTATTGAAAATTTTAAATAAAAATACATATATTCCATTAATATTTAAGTATTGTAATTGTAATGGTACAAATCTCTTTAAAGTAATTCAATCGATCTTTGCATTGTCATAACACTTATAATCGCTAGAGGTATTATCGCACAAATATTACGCTGAATAATATTAATTTAAATGCAAACAGATATTTCCACAATAAGTATTCTTCATTCTTCGTTCTCGTAATCTCTGAATGCGAATTAGAAACCACTCGTACGTCATTAAGTTTGATTTAAATGTAATATGCCTCATAAATAATGTTTTTTATCGTAAAAAACATGAAACAAGAGTTTACTAACATCGTGAAGAATTTAATATTCTGTATCGCGAAAACTCATCAAACGTAGTTTACGATATCATAATCGATTTACGAAGGATTCAGTGAAGATATCGATACGTAATTTACGTTAATATTAAATCAATTAAATCTTAATTATAAGAAATTAAAAAAATTTTTTAATTAAAGACATAATACGTTACAATTAATAATAAACATAATGCATTGCATCTCAACTCAATAATTTGTGTTATAAAATTAGGGAAAGATTATTGTAAACAAACAAGAGAAATTAGGTTTATTGAAAGATTACTAAAGTGTACGACACAGCACAGGAAAATCAATTCAATCTAGGCGCTCTTAGTCAAATTTTATTTCACCAAATTCCAATAATTTTATAAAAGACGTACCATTTTTCTATCCCGACCAAGGCGAGCGTACCAGACATGAATAAATGTAAGAGCTGTACAAATCTTTTCGTGCCGCAGCAAATCTTCGCGGCAGACCGCATGCGCGCGCTGCCGCGAACCTTGCAATAACACTAAAAGTTCCCGCGTTTATGTTAGCATTAACTTTGAGTAATTCGAGAAGTTCTTATCTCGCTGTACAGAGCTGGCATACGCTGTATCGCGCTGTACATGGTGCGTAACCAGACGACAGCGTACAAGAAAGCCGGTCTGCAGTGTTCTGCAAATTAATGCCCTAACTAGGAAAACAAATTTTCAAGGGCTACACAGAAGTTTCCCGATCTCACAATTAGGTTTCACGATAGTCTCGATAGCATTTCCGGCATATCGCGATTAAATTGTTCTTACCTGGCACTGGGATTATCACGAACCAGCATTAGTTGTTGAAAATTAGAGACTGATATTTAGTCAGTACGGTTGTTCATAGTATTAATTCAAGATTAAACTTAACATTAATTTTCAATTAGAATAATTGAATGAATTTTCAATTATTGTTTCGTTTTAGAGTCTTAATTTACATGTTTGGGTCTAATTAAGTCATCCACGGCGTTTTTTACTAGCTCCGTAATTATTACAAATCTCAATGAAAAATATATAATAATGATGTAAAATAAAAAGATAACTGATAACGGATCGAAAACGTTTTGTATATTATTATTAATTTTAAACATTAAATTGAATTGTTAGCAATGAAAATCTAGCTAGGCTCGTAGCCTCCTTTTATTATATTTGTTTTAATTTAAAATGAAAAGGCTTCAAAATTTAATAATAAAAACTTAAGGAAAATTGCCAATGTGAGCCTACAAGAGATGTTTCATGTGATAATAATGGTTCGTATATTCAAAAAAATGTAATATGACTATGTTTCAACATCATATTGTGTCCTTTTCAAAGTTTAAAGAAGCTATCCTTCAGTATACATTGAATTCATTTGGGATAATGTGTTGTCAAAAGTGTAAAATATATCGTTAAGCTATAGATGTGAAAATTTTTTACCATTTCGTACGTCCCTTTGATAGCGGATTAGAATTAAAAGATTTTAAAAAAATAATCATGCAATACGTTTTACATGGGAATGAACAAATTAAGCTCTTTCATATATATACATATATTATACATATATTAAAATCACAAAAAGATAAATTACTGTCACTATTATGTTCTAAGTGTAGTGTACAAAATAAATTGTCTAAATTGCAACGCTACTTATGTTATGTTGGACAAACTAAACTATTATTAAAAACAAGAATTAATGAACCGTAAGTACATTAATAGAAATATTATTAATAGATCAAAATTTAGTAATTACAGAATATAGAATGTAATCATAACTTCAATTGGAATAATTCGAGATATTAGATGAAGAAAAAGTTCTCAATAGACGATTTATTTCGGAAGCAATATTTATCAAAAAACAGAGAAATGCTTTAAATATACAGAGCAACACGGATGGACTATTAAATCCGTTATATCATGACATTGTTTGTGGGTGAGTCCCGCTTCCATACTTCATAATTTTATTTCTTATAAACAAACGAGTTTGTTATTGACCTCTCATAAGCAATTTAAAACTCAACGTTTTCAAATCGTTATCTTATCATTTTGTATAGAACATCGTTAATCTGTTTATCAAATAAATAATAATTAGTACATAATTATTAATTTGGTATTAAATCCATATTCTTTGTCAAATTCTTTTTTTTTTAATTTTTATTATAATAACTTTTTTAGTAGTTTGAGTATTCGATGAGATACGACAGTTATAGTCTTAATGACAGCTTAGCTTAAATGTATTTTAATAACATATTATATCAAATGAATTCAACGTATACTGGAGAACCACTTTTTTACATTTTAAGAAGGACACACGGAAAAAAACACAGCTGAAAACTTTATTCAGCAAATCTACAATCGTAATATATAGACAGTCAATTTTCTATGTTAAAATGTTAGCAAAGCTGATAGCTGAATAACATTAGCGATTTGTTAAACCATTAAATCTTTTTAACTATCGATGTTGAATTCGAGTAGCAAATTATAAATTTTGCTGTACCACCTAATTAATTTTTTTGCGTGTAGTATTGATATCGAAACGTCTGTAATTATATAATATAATTATATAATATTAATTTTTTTGAATATATGAATCATTATTATCATATGAAACATTTTGTGTAGGTTCACATTGACAATTTTCCTTAAATTTTTATTGAAAAATATATTTATTTTTTTAATCAAATGCCAGAGAGTATAAAATCGAAATATCAAAACATAAAAAGGTTTTGATAATAATTTAAAAAGTTATGTCAAAAAAAAATATTAAAGAACAATTTGTGAAAAGAGTGCAATCAGTTATTTTGTTTCAAAAAAATCTTATTTTTATGATAAAAAAAAGATACAAAGAAAAATAAGTAATGTTTTAAAAAGAGGAAAATGTAAACTTTAAGAAAAAAGATATGTTATATTGATTCATTCAAAAAGTATAATATTTGCACGAGTGAAGTGGAGACATTTTTATATACAGGTTCGGGAACATGATATTAGAAGTATGATGGGGATTTTCTTCTTTACAAAAAAATGCAATGAAAATATTTTATATTAAATATATAATGATTTTGACATAATTTCCTTACGATTTTACAACTCTGAAAAAATTAAGCAATCGTATCAAAACGCTTTTCTCGCAAAAATGTTTTTTTTGGCAATGAACAGAGAAGAAGGTGATATTATGGCTAGTATAGATATTATGGCCTCCCTTAATATCTCCGCTATTATATAGTGAATCCTAGTGATTATTTATGGAATTATTTGTTCAGTAGCTCGCTGTTACATTATGACGCTAATATACCAATATATTCAATAGTCTGCATTTATTATTAACGCATTTCTACTAACTTAACGTACTTCAAAACGTTTCTGAGATATATTTTAGCATTTAATTACATTTATTTCTTCATTTTTCTTAAATTTGAGCGTATTATCACGAATATATATATTTTTGAGTGTGTTGTTTGTTATTTAACATTTTATTTGATTGTATATAGTATAAGTTATGCAATTTAAATAATAGCATGGCATTTTGCTAACCTTCTATGAGTATTGATTACTTATGATCTCTTTTTTGAGGTTTTCATAATAAAAAAATAATTATTTGATCTATTGTAACTCTACTGTTAATCTATAGTTTAAAATATGAATACTATTTTTAATATCGAGCAGCTTATATAAAGAAGTTATGTAAATGTATATTTGCATATATTTTAAAATGTTTTAGTTTTTTTAATTTTGTAACCAAATACTGTTTTCTAAACAAAATTAATTTTTTAAGGCTATTTTTATAAAGATTACTACCTCATGTTTTTCTTTAAGTCATTATGCAATGTCATCACATTTTTATTAATAATGTCCTAAATAATAAATTTCGTAACTTTGAGTTCAGAATCGATTCAACAACATTTTAACGAATGTAATTGTTAAATTTTACACTTAAATATTGATTATTAACCAAGTTATTATGTAAAATATTGGGGGGGATGGGGTATCATAATACCATAATCATCTTCTCTTCTACATATTTTAATTAAACGACAGCACATATACAGCACTAAACCGGCAAATTAAAAACAAATTTTCATTTTCGGCAAAAATCTGTCGAATTTATATTTGACGGGTCCAAGTTATCCAAATCAAACTTTTATTGCATCACAATTAGTGTTAAAACAACAATGAAACAATTCCATCAACAATCAACAGAGAAAGATCCCAAGTTTTTTTAACTATGAACCCCCTCACTTCGATTTTGCAATATTAACTTTTCGTCGGTGGACACATGATCTCACAAGACCCGCAAGTTAGAGTTATAATTTTTTTAACTATGAAGAAAAATAACAAATGAATTTGTTTCTATTATAAATATGTGTTTTTATTTCATCTTCTACATTCTACATATTTACTACAATAAAAAACTGCTTTTCAAACAATATCACTCCTAAGTCACATTTGACCCTGCATCCACTATGTGGGAATATCATAATGTCCGCTGCGCTGTCCGAATAGGATGACCATCCGTATTCTTTTTCTCGGATATGTACTCTTTTTTCGGGCGTTCGGGCGGATTTTCTATGTGTACTCTTTTTTGTACTATTATTGTGACTTGGGAGCGAGCGAAGGGATCGGAAGTTATTAAGTCACTGTGACCCTGTCACACATGAAATATGTTAACACATAATGCAGGATAAGCATGGAATAAAACATTAAGAACGCTAAACCAATATGTATCCAGCATAAAATCACCATATTGATTTACATAAGATGCTGATTTAGACATTAGATTTATTCGCGTTGCTTGTACTTTTTGCATTCAACATCTTCGCTTTTTCCTTTATCTATCTCATTTTAAGTTTAGAAATTTTTTACATAAAGTTATTTTGTTCGTACTATCTAAATGAATTTAAAAGAAGTTTAAAAGGAAAATAATATATATAAAATAATATAGATCTCACTTCAAATAATTTCAGTTTCTATTTTATTTTTTGTTTCCTTTTTTTTAGTGTTTGTCGATCTTCGTGAAAAAAAATGATATAGTATATTACTTTTGTACTCCTTTTCCATGATGGATGTCCTATTTCACGTGCATTACATCTGATTACTCTATGTCTGAGGATTAACCATACAAAAATAGCGGCCGACTAAAATTTTCATCCGAGTTCAAATAACTCATGTAATGAGGGTTAAATATTGTTTAGATAAAAACTTCACAACTTATTCTTTTTAAATTTTAAATGTAAAATTGTGTTATTACATCATTAAAATTGTATCAATTATATAAATTAAAAGAAGAACATTATGTATCAAAAGATCTTAGATCTTTTTCCTTAAAAATTGCAAATAGATCTTAATGTCACACGCTGTTTAATAATTCTATGTATATTTTAACTGCAACTTTTCAGTCCTTTAAACTGCGCACCGATTACTGTTGTAATTTCAGCATAATCATAGATTAAAATAATAACCTTACAAATGGAATTGATCGTCAAATCGATGATATCAGATATCGTCAACTAATTGATAATACTGCCTCTCTAAATCTCGTGGAATAAAATCTCATTCGAAGAGACTAAAAATTAAGTTAAATCTTGAAAATTAAACTAAGTCTTGAAAAAAAAATGAAAAGACGGCCATTCTTGTTCAAGAGTGGCAAATTTTCATTCTTTTTAAAGTGAGATTTATTCCGAATGAATAAAATCTCAATCCCTTTTTTGGAGTGAGATTCCATCTATCCTGGTAGCATCTTTCTAATAGCATCTCTCACAAAGCACAATCAATTTTTTAATTGTAAATTCTGATAAATAAATCCCACACAAAACGTACGGAAAATGTGTCCTGACTAATTTGACTGAATTTGTAATATGTTGTAGTTCTGATCGTCCTAATCAAAAGTCTTCATGAGCATGAAGTAAAATAATGAATAGTTTTTGAGTTGTACATCAAAAAATATTGTATGTCAAAACAGCGATTTTGACAGAGTTTAATGTACAATAACTTAAAAATTGTTCATTATTTTACTTCGTGTCCATGGAGACTTTTGATCAGGATAAGAATTATTACACAACATATTATAAATTCAGTCAAAAATTAGCCAGGACTCATTTTCCATATGTTTTGTATGGAATCCTATGTAAAAAAAGAAATAAAATACAATGTAACTTTTTATGAATTATAGTCAAAACTGGTTGTTGAAGCTATCATAAAATAAATAAAAATTTGTTCTAGATTTTTTTGACAGGCCGAAATATTATAAAAATATGCACTAAAATTCGAAGACTCATGTTGTGGATAAAGGATGAAAATTTCACATTACTGACGGAGCATAAATATATTTGTAAAATGTAAATGAAAAATTAAATGAGGAAATCACAGGAACATATAAAATATTAAATTAACAATTAAGATTAACATTTTTGAAATTAAAAATCAAATAAAAGAGCGATAAATCCTTTTGCGTTAATTTCGTGTTAAAATGGTTGTACCGCATAGGAGCGCGGGGGAGGGAGAGGGAGGCAATTGCCCGAAGCACCAGTGAGGGCACCATTCGTTGGTGAAAAAAATTACTGTTCAAAAATTGTTGCAAATCGTAATTTTTGAACAATAATTTTTATTTCTCCACTGTGTGCCAGTACTTGAGAATAAATTGATAAATGGATATTAGTGAAGTAGTAAAGCAACTTTCTAAGGTTTTATAATTAATATACTCCTTTCCCCCTTTCATTTTCTTCGGAGATTCATATTATATTTATCTACAGTCCTTTAGTTTTTGAGCGAATTTCTAAATACTGTTTTTGCATTATAATTGAAAATGTATTGTCGCTCCTTGTCTGGCACAAGGAACTCCTTGTCTAGCACATGTTAAAAATACTAACTTCAAATTATCTTTTGAATTATTCCCTCCCCCTCAATATGATATGTATATATCAAACGAGAATATATCATTATCTTAAAATAATACAAGCTTCAAATAAATCTTAAGAAAAGTCATTTTGTGATACAATCTAAAGTGAACATCTTGTCCTCCTCCCAAACGCAATTTTATTTATAGGATTATTGCTCCGTGCACTAATCAAAATACTCTTCTTTTTGTATCGATGCATGCAATATATGTACCTATATGTTGAAAATTCAATCGCACGGATAGTTACTATTATTGGTAAACGATGCGGTAATCTCATCGAAGGAACAACAAATGTAAAACAAATGTATGTACACCACAGAAACGGTACAACCAGACAAAACGTCGATATTATATCAAATACACGTTCACATGTGCTTTTTATACAGTACATCGCTCTGATATCTTAAGAATGACAATACAAATTTACATATTCCATCACACAGACTCAATATTCATCCATAAGAGAAGAAAAATGATTTTATCGAGCAATTTGTATGTTGCTGGTTATTTTGGATTACTTTATGCATCGTTAACATTTATATTTTAGAACATTTTTTTAACATTTGACCAATTCTTCATATACATATATGCATACACATATAAAACAAGCAATAAAAAATTGACACTATTTATGGTTTCTGAATTCACTTACTCCTGTTCATTCACTATTCTCTCAGATTGTGAAGTCAGAAGCGAAAAAGTGTACAATAAAAATTATATTTAAATAGAAATACATTCTTATATAAAACAATACATTCGATAGAATAAACTTATAGAATGTACTTTTACAAATTACATTTCAATAGAAATATTTTTCAATGAAACAACATTTACATTCGACAGAATAAATTTATAAAACCGAAAACTATCTTTCGATTTCGGGGAAAAATTAAATCATATTATGTTATGTTTTACTACATACAATCATATTTATTCTATCGAATTATCAGTTCGACTTGTCACAGCTGTGAACATAGTTTAATAGTTTTTCGTTCTTGGTTATATCCATGCATATTCAGTTCTACATATACCTACAATATATAGCCCATATTTCAGAAGGCGCTTTTATACAATATATGATGTTAGCGCGTATTATACATACAGTTCACATTACGTATACTATAGAATTTCATACATAACAGCGCGATATTTATTGATAAAATCGTTCTGAATACTATCTATATGTAGTTATTTATTAACATTTGACCAACAAATAAATTATAATTAACGAAATAAAAGGATATATTGATATATTTCATAAATCGATCATAAGTGTTTTATTGAAACATACAAGAGTTAGTTAAAAAGTTTTAACATAGAAACAAGTATTTTTTCGATTAAATTCAGTTTTATTTTTCAACATAGTCTCCTTTTAAGTCGATACACTTTTCCCAGTGATGCTCTTACCCCTTTAATCCATTCAAATAATAATTGGCGTCTTGCTCTACAAAGTTCTACGGATGACCTGTTCGATATAAATTTCTATTCTCCGAGCCAAACTTTGAATCCAGGAAACAGAAAAAAATTGCTAGATCTGATGAATACGATGGTTAATCAATTCGAATCGTAATTCGTGAATTTCTGCCATGATGATCTCCGAAGTGTGAGTTAACCTGATGAAACAGCGCTTCCTTCTTCTTCAAATTTTCGAAATTTTTTCGCAATTGCTGTCTTCAGCTTGTCAATTAATGATGCATAGTACATTATTGTTTTATCTTTTTTAAGATAATCGATGAACACAATTCCCTGATTATCCTGAAAAAACAGTCGTCAGCATCTTCCCGGTCGATGAAACCGTCTTCGCCTTCTTTGGAGCAGGTTCATCCTTCGCAATCCACCGTTTTGATTGTTTCTTCGTCTCAGA
Organism: Atta colombica; assembly: GCF_001594045.1. Lineage (NCBI taxonomy): Eukaryota > Metazoa > Arthropoda > Insecta > Hymenoptera > Formicidae > Atta > Atta colombica. Next base: position 936,077 of record NW_017259498.1, on the reverse strand, counting down.
AATGAAGTAGTGGATTTAAGTTTCAACAGTTATTAATCGACGCAAAAAATCCGACTTGGCTTAAACCGATTCAACAAAGCCTTGGAAAGATTCATGCGTTTTTTTAATCCATAGTGAGCAAGCGCGGCATCCAATGTGCGGTTAATTTACATGTCTAATTCTTCAATCAATATATGAGAAATACGTTCTTTCGATATGCTCATAACTTTTCTCTAACCTTGATTAGACGGTCCAATATTGGTGAACTTTTTCGATGTTTCGATGGTGGTCACAATTGTTAGCCTTTTCGAATGCTCATCATCAGTCAAGCTGATTGTATCAGCTTGACTGATTTAAATTCACAGTGACAAATGATGGAACAAAGTCCTTGTAAACAGCGTCCAATTCGCGTTTTAATTTGCGCAGCCATATTGCCTTTCAAATGCAAGAACTTAATCATGATATTTGATTTTTTTCATTTTTACAAAAACACAGACATCGACTGGTACAAATGATTGTTAAACAACTGAGCGACCAAATAGCTATAATTTTCACAGATATCTTTCAAAGCATGTATAATCAAAGCATGTAATATCAGAAGTTTTGAGTAATATCATCTTCATGTTGAGGCTCAAAATTTTTCAAATGATCTATATATTTTCATGTTAATATATTACAAAAATAATCCAATAATAAGGATCTTTTCCAAGTAACTCATATTTCTACATTAATACATTTTATAAGAATTTTTCTTGAACAAACTCGAACAAATAGAGAGATTAAAAATCAAGATTGCCCAACACTATAACTACATCCGTTGAAATATATCTACTTGTTCTATGATTGTCGACCGATTATAGGTTGCAATGTAACCACGATTTTGACTGGAATAACGTTATGGTTTTGGATGAGGAACCTTCCTTTCGTAAACGTTTAATTTCTTTAACGTTTTTATTCCATTTATTAATATTTTATTTACTGATAGTTTCTTTAATTAATGCCTCTTATATTTTTGACTATTGCACTTATTTATATTAAAAAACTTATTTATGTTAAAAAACATCGCGCTTTTCTTTTCTTTGCGAATTAACTCATCACTATCAAATACTGATGTGCGAAGTTGCTTACTATCCCATAGTCTATTTTTGTTCTAACTCATTTGCATTTTGAAGACAGCTCGAACGGAATTGAAATATGTAAGCTTTTTTTAATATAAATATTTTTTAATTAATTTTATTCACATATTATACAATAATTTTACGCACAAAGTATCGTGTTCGATTCTATTTGCCCTACCAGTAAGAATTTTTACTGTATATAATGTATAATTGTATATTTTCGCGTCTGTCGTCACAAATATTTGTAGTCAATGCATAGCAGTCTTGTACAATTCAATTTGATTCGGTTTCATTTGAATTCAATCCCAATTATGATCGAAGATGAATTCAGTACATTAGAAAAGAAGAAAATAAAAAGGAAGAGCTTAATAAAAAGGAAGATTAATATATTTAAATTTTTTATTTTTCTTAACTGACTTTATGTTGATTAAACATAGAAATTATAAGCATGAGATATTTTCGAGAGCAAAGTAAACGTAGGCTCGAATAGGAATGTCGAATAGAATGAAAATTCATTCATAAGCTACAAAGTTGAATGCAGAAAGATGAAATTAATGAAATGTATTTATTAAGAGTATTTATTAAGAGAATTTCGTGTCAAATAATTAATATCATTGGATACATGGTCAGAGTAATCTCTTCTCAAAAACGCGAATAGTACGCTCGTAAAGCACCTTTAAAGCAGACATATATACTTGATTCAGTAGTACTGATATAAGCTTTGCAACTCGGCTTTGAATGCTGACATTAAAAAAACGGAATAATTATAATTAACTATTAATATTGATTAATTCATTACAGAATATCGTCCGATATATTTGCATCATTAATTTACAGTGCACTAATTATCACGCCGTTTTTTGTCATTTGCCTTATAAATTTTTTTTATTGTTCCTTTTACACATAATTTATAAATGACAACTATACACTCTGTGCATCTCGTATTTGTACAATTTAAATTATTAAAAAAGCTTGTAGATTGTATATTATAGTCACAACTGTATTAGAATGTTGCAATTGTAATAAATCTCATAGTAATTTTTCAATGAATTTATTTATCACTAGACATGACTTTATATTATATTATATTATTGCCACCGTTGAAGAAATATCAACAAAAATACATCAGCTATTACGATATTATTAGTTTTGGCAATGATTAATGCAATTTATCAATAAGGATTCTTTATAGTCAAAAATTAATATGACAGTATAATCATATACGCAGAAATATTAACATGGTTTATCTTCGAAATCATGAAGTGTCAATAATGCGATTCATTTTCCGATTGAATACATTTTATGGAGAGATAATAGCATAATTTAAACTAAAATAAAACAGAAACGAATGATATTAAATAAATTAGATAATTTAGTAGAGACAAAGAGAGAGAGAAAGAGAGAGAGAGAGAGAGAGAGAGAAGAGAGAGAGAGAGAGAGAGAGAGAGAGAGAGAATAAAATAAGAAGTCATTCGTATTTTCATAATCAAAAAACAAAAAATAAGATATTCTTACAAACAGCATTCAGTTGCAATATTGAAAGTAGAAAATATATTATGAATTACATATCTTAGATTCCCGATGTCGTAATTTCGCGCGAATGTGAGATATATTAATAATATATATTTTCTCTTTGATTAAAATAAGAAATTTTTATTCATGTACGCATGTTACGGGAAATACAGGAAATATAGAAGAAAAATGAGCGTAATAAACTGAGGTTTATCTTCAGCCTAGCTTGTAGGAAAACAATTTTACGTGGGTGGTAGGTGCTCGACCCTGATTACGATACAAGCATAACACTACGCTTACATGAATGGGTCGTTCTAGGAAACGGTTGTCGACCGGAGGTAGAATCGATAAGTCGATTTGAATATAGCCATGTTACGCGCCATGCAAGCGAATGATTGTGTAGCGTTCAACGATATTTATTTCAAAAGCTGTAAGTTTGACATTATTTTGGTTGCAGTCCATTTACAAATGATATTACTGGCACTAAATCATTATTTCTTTAATCATTTAGGTATTACAGATCGTGATATAGAATTAATATATAGTAATAAATGACTGAATCATCTTAATTGTTGAAGCTTGAATTAATGAGAATTTAGAGAAAAAAGAAATGTAAAATAAATAATAAAGAAGGATAAATATTACCAAATTTTTTTATTTTTATATTACATCTACTCTTCTAGCAAATTTTGAACAAATTATATATTAGTCCGTCTTAAACAATAAAATCAAAATTAACTTTGCAACAATAGAATATATGGCGTTTAGAATTTATTCCCAGAACAATTTGCATTATACGAGAAGAAATTCTCAATTTTTCAATTTCTTTTCATCTTCAAACTTTTCGCGAAATGAAGTCTTCTCTATATCAAAATGTTGCTATCTCAGCTTTTCTTGGCAGCATGATCATCACGATGATCTTCTCGTATCGAGGCCACGACCCTGAATACAGACAAGAAGATAAGCTTCTCGATAACTTTGCTTCCGTGGTCAATCCTTTAAAGCGAACGTGCGGCAGTACTCGTGGCCGATTCTTGGCACGCAATCGCGCCAGCGCTATATTCGCGAAATTTCTTCCTTCTCCATTTCCTTCCCCTTATTTCCCGATTGTTACACAGCCATGAGCAGGCGCCCGGGCGGAATTAAATCTCCCGAATCTTTCGTACTTTACCGGATGCCGAAATAAATCTACCGGTAATCGAATGACAGATTTCCGATCGTTCGACATTTTTTAATGAATCCAATTGAAATACCTTCCGCACATCGACGCGACATTACGCGTTACGGTGTGCAATTGAATTTGATCCGGTCTCGCCGACGACGATGTTATAGCGTTGCGCGCCAGTGCTCCGCGCGATGGCATCATTTATTTATGTCGCAGTCGTATAATGCACGTTCGAGCAGGTCGTGTGCAAGGGATAGCAATTGGATCGAAAGGTCTTCAACACGGCAAACTTATTTCCGCGTGCTTATCTGCTAACCCAAATACAATGAACGTCATACATTGCGTATGTCTTTACATAGTAAAATTATACGATTAATTTAGAATCGGTCTTTTCTTGGTGAAAATACTATTGGATGCTAGCGCTTTTATTCCCATTATTCCCATTTCTAATGTGAAAAAAATTAGCTGTATAAATTCAGATAAAATAATAAACACAACAGTAACACAAGTGCAGCAAACTTGATATATACTTTTATGTATACGTATACAGGGTGTTTGATATTAAATAATTTTTTGTGAGCAGATAGAATGGACTAAGCTGAGAAAAAAATTATCTATCATTTTACAATTTTTGTAATAATTAATGAGACATTAATTTAATAATTTCTAAAGATCGTCGTAAATTTCTAAACAATTACGTATCCGCCCAGCCTACCATGAAATACAAGCGCATGGCGCTATATAACCGCTCAGCGCGAGATGTTTTCTTTCACTGCTCGTACGTTGCTAATGCCATTCGTAGTAAACAACTTCCTGCATTTCTAGCAACCTACGACAGTGGGCGGACTTATCTCGTCGCCCGCTTGTATTTGGCCGGTGCTATTCTGCGATTTTGAGGAATTAATATCTTTTTTACGAAAATTGCAAAATGATACAGGACTTTTTGACTTAATTTAATCCGTTCTATCCGCTTACAAAAGATTTTGTAAGTCATTACCAGACATCCTGTATATCATAAAGTGTTTATGTACAGCTTTCTTAAAAATTAGGAATTAAGAAGAAAATTAAGTTTGTATAATTAATCTACTTCAGAGATACATATAACGCTATATTTCTTTTATGATAATTAATAAAGGAAATTAGGACTAGTGGGAATAGGCGTTGGAAGTAGATATGCTTGTATTCTTCAAAGAATGTATTTAATATTAACCTATAAATGTTCCTTCTGATAATGTGTAACGTTAAATTATTAATACAATAAATTCCTTTTATGAGATGTTAATTCTGTTATTGGAGCGACCATTTGAGATTATTCAATTTAGACGAACATATCTTCGTATTTTCGCAATTTATTATACACGATGTTGGTGTATGGTGTACGCGATAATGGCGTGACGAGTAAATGCCGACATCTCCTGAATACGGATATCATATTTTCGAGCAATTAGCAGCGGGAAATGATGTGCAATTAACATTATGAGACCCTATTTACACAACCAAGTGAGTTTTGTCAAAGATAAAATTGCTCAATGTCGTTATAATACTCTGCCAAGATAGCTAGATATTAATTAGCCTCATTTTCCTTCTCGGTCCGTGTATCTTCTATCATTGAGAAAAGGAAATTTTATGCGTCATCCGTCAGGTGCATAAAACGCGTATTATGCAGAATAGAATGTAGGAAACGAGAATGGTCATTCTGGTCGAGGCAATTGACCGCGAGTCGCTACCCAATTGTCTGGACGCGAACAATCTTTTTTGGTCCACTGGACATATCATTATACTTACAAAGCTTGTTCGTAATACAAGGAAAATAGATTTGCATATAAAGTGACTAATTCATCATGTCTGCCGTGAACTAGCTGCTAGCTTTGCTTTTCTAATCGATTCCAGGTCATCGTTCCAGATTATTCATTTTACATTCGTTTTACATTTCTGCAGGAACGATTTTTTAAGACGATTATTAATCTTATGTTTTAGCTTATGTATGCTTGTTTATGTTATATATTTTGTAACGATGTTGTATAGTTAGCCATAGTATCTTCTAATTGTCACTTTTATTGCTTTATAATTGATAAAAAAAACATCAAAATTTAATTAAACTTATTTAATTAAACGTTAATTACAATGTTTATTAGATAAATGAATCATAAAAGTGATATATAAAATATTTCTGTTTCTGAGAGAATTCAAATTTTGACACTTATTTTTAGATGTGTTCAGAGTTTATCTTTTAATTGTCAAAAATATGATTTGTCAGAAAACATTGCAAAATACGATAGAAATAATTTCTGACTCAACCATTCTATTTTTTCGCAAATACGAAATATCCGCTGCGCGTGCTTCTTTAACTGATAAGCTATCGGGCTAACGAATCGAGAGGAAAAAGAATAGGACGCAAAAGGAGCACGATGTCTCCGGAACAACCAAGGTATAAAAGTGCCGGAATCTAGATGAGAAGATAGCTGAAAGTGGGAGGTGGAGCATAGCAAGAAGAAACAGATTCCTGGCGCCACGATGGCGACTTCCTTCGTACGCTACCATCAAAAGCCGAAGGTGCATTAAACTTTGGCAAGCGTGCCAGGGTAACGTCACCACTTTCCCTGCATCGGCATCGGTCGATCTATGAAGCGGAAGCAAATGCCGCCTTAATGGACGATTTCGAGCTTGAGCGGCCTTAAAATGCTGCATTTAACGGACTTACAGACGAAACTATTTTTATCGATAACGAAAACAATTTTCATGCTACTAAAAGTCGCATTTCATGAGATTACGATGCAAAATGCATTAGAACAAAAGAGAGCGCATTAGAGCACTAATTATGATATAAAGAACTAAACCAAAAATTAATTCATTTTATAAAATTTATACTTGAATGTATAAATATTTATATATATTATTTTTATCATATTTTATATTTAAGTATTTTATTATATCACTATTACATTTTTATGTTATTTTTTTATATTTTATTATTCTACACACAGAAAAATATGCAAGTAATAATTACTTATTTTAAGTATCTATTTTAAAAGTTCAGTATATCTATAAATCTTATAAGTTCATCAATAAATTTATTTAAAATATGTTCTGAATCCTAATATAATAAGTTTATTAAATTAATAACAAATTCAATTTGCTTATTATGAAAAATTTGTTTCTTCAATTCAATTTTATATTATTTAAGATAAAATTAATTTTTGTTTTGAATATATTATAATAATGAGACTTTTTAAAATGTTGTAATGTATAGTTTAAGATTATTGTCAAGAAAATATTCTTTGTTAAAGATAACCTCATTATTTGAAAGAAAAAAAATAAATTCAGTATCACTTTTCTTACCAACAGAATGATATTTTTCTGCGTGTAATTTATCATATTTTACTATCTTCGTCACTTTTTTTATGACTTTATGACATACTAAAACAAATCTAATTAGATGTGCTGACAAATAGATATTGAATAAATTCAGTCTGGATGAAGAAGAAAGTGTGTATTACGACCAGCCATCTGTGGTATGTCGTCGGTCAAGGATCGTAACGCCCTTTTGGGTATCATGTCATGCGCCCTCGGTGGCGCACGACAACGATCTTGCTGGTAGCTTTTGGGGGCTGTGACCCTTCAGTATGACGACAACGATCTTGCCCCCTCGACGACAGTTCGTCTGATACGACGCGCAGAGTAATTCCGTGGTTGGCCGCGTACATCCGTTGTACGAAAATACGCTCGGTTGAGATGTTCGAAGGATAGCGAAAACGAAATTTCCCGAAGGATGAGTATTTCATCCTCGACAATCTCTAATATAAATAATGAGTCGGGACAATTTTTCTAACAAACGTTATTAATAAAATGATAAATGAAAGATTAACGAACTGCTAATAAATAAATAAATTATAAAAAAGAACAAAACAAGTATTATCCTTTTTTCTCAAATAAAGTCTAAAAATGCATTCTGACAGAGCGTTTGTAGTATTTCAAATTCTCACTACAAGAAAATGCTTTTTCTTGATCCTTTAACAGTAAGATGGATTTTCAGAATGTATCTAGGAAAGTGGGATCAAATCTTACACAGCAATGCTGTTTTGTTCTTCCTTTATGTAAACAATGTACCAAATGGGTAAAAGAAGTAAATAATAACATGAAATTTCTTCCATGTTTATTTACATATTTATTTGGAAAGAACGACTATTTAAAGCTTTAGCTAAATACAAATCTGAAAATAATTTTGTTAAATTGTTAAAATAATGATGCAAACTTCTAAGATATCAAAATTTTTGTAGCATTGCTTGTTATATTTGAACTTCTTACATAATTATTTTGATGATCTATAATAAAGTTATTTTTAGATCTGTATCTAGTGACAATAAATATTTCAAAATCGTTCTGTCCATGTATAAATAATAAAATATATACACAATAATACACATAATAAAGTTTACTGACATCAAATAATTTATTGATATGTATATTATATATATACTACAAATATATACATACACACAGTGAAATAATCCGGTAAAAAAAAAATGTTTTGATTGACAAAACTGTAGGTTTTGCATATAATAGGTCGCATTCAATCCTGATCCCATCTCAGACAACACAATAAGTCCAAAATTGGAAACGTCTTAAATAAATATATTAAGAAGTTTAAGACATCATGTCTTTAAGACGTTTTATGTCCTAAATTTGAATACATGTTGTCAAAAAGAGAGAGTTAACACAAATGAGGAAGAGCGTAAAGTTGAGCATTACAATGCACAGATCTTTAAGAGATGTCGCGAAAGAATGGAATAACTTAATGATGCTCAAATAAGAGATTGGATACCATTTAGATAACTTTTGATTGATTCATCATATTTTTCAGAAATCTGCTTGAGATAGAATAAAATAAATACATAAAATTGAAAAAGATGCAAGGATATTTCATTCTATCTTAAATATGCGTAATCTCCATCTTATTCTATCTTAAGCAGGTCTTGAAAAATATGACGAACCATGTATCTAATCTCTTACTTGAGGAATCTCTCTAGAGTAAATTTGAGTTTGAATATCCTAGAAACGCTATTACGCGGGACAGTCAGGCGATTGGTGAATGTCTATCAAGAGGACTATGGAAATTGCCTGGTTCGCCTTGTCTGATATGTGGTCACGTGATAGGATGTTTCGGTGTCTGGTACCAGAGCGATCGGAGGAATTGATGTTCACGCGTGTTTCGGGCTCGACTTACATAGCCGACAAGATGAATGTTCATGCTGTTATGTATAGGTAAGTATTCGTGGTATTTTGACACGAGTATCGAGATTCCTACACGCTCCTGGAAAGCGTTTTTATGTCGCAGCGGCACGATGAGAGCGTAAATACGATGCTGATAACGAAGATTGTCAATAATGCTAGATTATTGCGCGGTATTAAAACGATCATCAATTCTAATAATCCATTAGTATCATAAGAAGAAATTTTCTCGCTGAAACTTATCAATCGCTGAATCTAAACCAACTCGACAATTTCAAATTAAATAATATCAATAATAGTGATGCAGTTGCTATAATATAAATCACATATATATACATGGTGTTCTTTATAACATAAATCGTAATATTAAAACAAATTTGAATGAAAATTAGGAAGACTAAGATTAAATCCACGTATTCGCAACACTACACAAAAAGATCAAATTTACTAAAGTAAAAATCTAAAAATTTGATTAGATATTGAAATTAATTTCATTGGATCATTAAAATAATTATTACATAAGAATATTGTTCAACCGCTGAACAATAATGTTGTAAAAAGTTTGCTCTAGCAACTAGTTTGAGCGTTCTACATAATTATTTTAATCCAATAAAATTATTTTTTTGTACCTAAATTTTTTAGATATTTCAAAAAAAATCATTCTTTCCAGAATTCAAAATGGATAAAATGCGAGATAAAATGTATATATATGAGTCTAAACACACACACACATACACACACACACACACACACGCACGCACGCACACGCACACACACGCACGCACGCACACGCACACACACGCACGCGCACACACACGCACACACACGCACACGCACACACACGCACACACACGCACACGCACACACACTCACACGCACACACACGCACACGCAAACACGCGCACACGCACACACGCGCACACGCACACACGCGCGCGCGCACACACACACACACAATAAATTGACAAGGGAAAAAACAATTTTTTTTAATCAGCCGCTCAGCTTAAAAGCTTCTATTTTATGCTAAAAGAATACAACTAAATTTTTTTCAAAAAGTATTAAAATTTAGAAGTCACTAGTGAATGATTCTTGAATCAAAATTTCGATTTTCCTTAATGCGTGTTTGATTGCAAAAATGACTTAATCCGGATTTTAAATGTGATACTATATTTTTGATCGCTGAACACAATGCAATAATTCATTTAGTTCTCGACATACACCTTAAAAAATACAGCCCAATTAATATGAAAAAATTTCGAGTTCAAAATTTTAGCAAGATTTGAAACATTCAAATAAGCGTTACTCCCCTCAAATTGTAGGTCTGTTCACTCAGAACAAAATCCAGTTGGAATTTTCCCGAGAGCCTTTAAAAGTTGCATTTAACTGGATTATAAAACGTTTTTAAACAGAGAACAATTTTTTTACAAGTTCTAAATGTGGTTTTGACATCAAATCAAATACCTCAATTTAACTCAATAAAACTCTTTATTAGAAAATGAAATGAACATATAATACAAAAAAATATGATTTAATTAATTGAACTAAACTACATATTGTCCCCACTCCTTCTATTTTTTTCTAACTTCAGCATAAATTCCAGTGCGACATATTTGTCGGAGTTACGCTATATACATGTAATATGTCTGACCTATTTTATTTCTTTCAGATTTCGAAAGGTTTCTATGCATTTTAATCGCGGAATGTTCCAACTAATTCATTACTATTGTTATTATTTATTTAACTAATTTTATTACTCGCAAAATAATTATTTTACAATAAATGTGTCCAATAATTAAGCAAAGGCAAAATACGTGGTATCTCCTTTCAAGCTATGTAGAAATTACAAAGCTCTTCGCGTATACAATCGGTCTTTCATTCGCCCGGACATTGATCAAGCGCAATAATACGTACAACCGCGTAATACTTCTCACAATGCCAGTAGACTATAATGCATCGCGTTGTTAACTCTCGGAGAGGTCACCGTTGGTCCGTTTCAAATCCATGGTACTCTGGGGACGTTTACTTACTGCGCAAACGAAAACGAACGTATGTGTTTCCATAGAGATTAAAGTGCAACTTATGAATTTTAGAAGATCACTGCTTAAAGCGCATTTGTGCCTATATGCACTTTGCGAAGCGAAAAATTTCACTTTTGTGCCATATGCCGATGTTTTGATTGATAAAAAAGTGCATTAAATAATTAATTACGTTGTTGAAATTCACTTATTAATTAAACTGTTTTATTAAATAAAACTAAAGAACAGATTAATGAAAGTACAGCAGATAAAGCATGATGTAATTTAAAACAAACAAACATGAAATGAATACATAAATTGATTGTTCAGTAATACATAATAAATTCAAATATTTTGGCTTACTTTGGAGTAATTATCAGCGATATGTAATCTTTCAGATAAATTTTATATTTCCAAAAAATTAAACAATTAATTACTCTTCTTGAATTGAATAATCCAAAGTGAGAATAACTGTTTGAAAGATATGGTAATTTATTTGAAATATCACATGTCGCTGATGATGACTCTAAAATAAGTCGAAACGTTTGACTTTTATGTATTACTGAATACTTAATTTACTCTAAATTCTTTGGAGTGGAATCTCACTTTAAAAAATGAAAATTGAATGTCTTGAAAAAGAGTAGCTCAATTTTCAATCTTTAAGAGAGAGATTCTATTCTTCAGAGTAAGATTTATTTTAAAAATTTTAGAGATGCATTGATTTTACATTTGTCAAATTAATTGCAGCATACTTTCATTAACCTGTTGTTTAACTTTGTTTATTTGAAAGAGAATTATTAATCTATTTATTTCATTTTAGCACTATAATTTTATCTTTTTAAACCTTTTATCTTTTAAAACCTTTATTATTATTATTATTACTATTGATAAAGCTACTGTTTGCAATGGAATTAACTGAGATAGATATGTATTATCTATCTCAGCAAATTATCATTTTCTAGATTCTCTATACTCAAGTAACTTTTTTATTACGACTGAAATTATTCTGATCCAATATGATATTCCAGCAACGTTTGCATAAATATACGAAAAGTACCAACAACCATTTCCAGTTCTACCAAAATATCGCCAATAGCAATTTTCATTGCATATGTTACCTAACAATTATTTTCAACTCTGGAGCTAATAATATGATCTTGAAAGTGTTTCAAAATTCGGCCTAGCATATAAAAAGTTTTTTATAAAATATAAATACTTTTAGCAAATAAGACATAAATATTCCAAATACTTGTGTGTGTGTGTGTGTGTGTATGTGCGTGCGTGTGTGTATGCGTGTGTGAATATACATATACAAATATACATTTATTAAAAACTAAATTTAATTTTAAGATATTAGATAGTTTTGTATCGTGGCTCCGTTTTTTAAATATCTACTTAAAAATATTTAAGTTTTAAACAAACATGCAAAATGCTAAAAAATGTTTAGTTTTGAAAAATATCTTATTTAAAAGTATATCAAATTATTTCATTCTTTAAAGTATAATATTTGGAAGCTCAAAAATATTTAGTTTTGAAAAATGTTTTTAAAATATTTAATTTTTTTAAAGTGTATCATTTGGAAATACTAAAAAATGTTTATAGCTTTAAAAAGTGTTTTAAATTGAAATCGCAAAAAATTGTTTTATTTTGGATAATATTTATAGTAGATTATAGTAGATTAACATTTATCCAAACATACATACAGACGTTTCAACCTTTTCACATCAAGTCCTCTTCAGTGTAATAAAACTTAACGCAATTATTTTATATTTTAAACTCTTCTTAAGATCGAGATCATATCGAGATTCTTATGGTTCGCACATTTATAATCGTCCAATTAAATTAATCCCTAATCCCTTGTGGAGAATAGTATATGTCAATTAGTATATGTCAATGTAGTATCAATATATGAAGTCTAAAATTCTATGCTTGAACATCCTAAAATCTTGTTATATGCTATGACTTGAATGTGTAGAATTTTTTACTCCATCAATATATCAATTTGTTAAAATTTTAAGTAAGAACAAAAATATGAAATATGCTCATAGAAGGAATAGAACGACCAAGAGGTAGAAATTTAGATATAGGGGAGAAATCAAAGAAGGGGAGATAGGATTCTAGAATTCGCTCTGTTTGAAACCAAGAGATTGTTATATATATATATCATTTTAGATATATTCCTTTTAAATAGAATGTTTATAATCAAAAATTTTAACATGCTCCCAATCAAACTTGTTGTTAAATAATCTATAAGAAGAAATCATCAAAGGAGAATCGCTTCTTTTATTAATATCCGACCTTCGGAAATTCTGAAAAGATTAATACTTTTCAGCGTTTTAAACATTTGTAGCGTTTTACAGTTAAAACACTATGGTATTTAGCTTTAAAACACTAAAATGATCAAAACTGAAACATATTTTATTGTTTAAACATTTATTTTGGAAAATATATTTTAAATGTAAGTATTTTAAATACTGTACTTTTTACAGTGTATATATGCGTATATTGTAATTATATAATTTTGTATATAATTTTGTAAGGTATGTATGTATACATTTCAGAATATATAATATAAAATGGAAACAAAATATGTATAGAAAATTTCGCTGAAATTCTAAAAATTTCTAAAAATTTAGCTAGATATTTAGTTAGATACTAGGCTATTAAAATAATTATAAAATTATTTATTTATTATATTAAAATGTTCAAATTAATTGCTTTGATATTTGTTAGAATGTTGAAATTTTTTGCACAGCATTGTTATTATATTTGAGAATCCTATATCATTACATATTTTAATGATTCAACACAATTATTTAAAAATGTGTAGCCAAATTTTTAGATATTTCAGCAAAATCATTCTTTTCGTGTATTCGAATTCATTCGAAACCTTTTTTTCGATTTGTTATCACTTTCTTATATTTCACATAAACATAAGTATTCTCTCGATTGCTCGAAATATATAATAACACACAATTTTCGAATTTCAAGCAAACTGTATGGCACAGAAAATGCAACGCAGAACGTAAATTTGCAATCATGGTACGAAAGACAGCGGTAACCTCCACTGCATTATAGGTCCGAATACTGTCAGTCGCACCTTCCGGCTGCACGCGATTCGACGACGTCTACAATTTCCGGCAGACATCGCGCTCCTTGGCGCCAGCGCCTCCGTTTCCTATCCCATATATGCTTCGCGACACGTCGTACGCAAATGGTTGTACGCAATTGTGCTGCAATAATCCGTAGTTATGAAATTGACCAATCATAACTCTTCCTCGGAAGAGTGGAACGACTGTGATTGGCCAGTTTCTAACTATGTTGTTAATTATGGATGTTATTAAACCTGATTAAAGGTACTGTGTAAACGTAATCATAGTCATGATATAAGAATAGAAGGTATAGCATTGCACATAATGGCAATAGCAATATACCAAATTTTGCCCTATATGTACTTTATTACGTATAATAGCGCTAGCATATTGGAATAGTTAATCAAATTTTGCTTAAAATTCAGTCTCCTGAATATGTACGCATCCACGAGAATGTTTCACCTGGTATTCTTACATCATGATCATAATCATAGCTTTTGAGCTTTGTCTATTATTTCAAAGATATCTACAGCATATGCGACAATTAAAAAACAATAGAAAATCATTTCATTTATATCTATAAAGAACATGATATAATTTAAAAAATAAATAAATTAACAAAAGAAAGGGCTTATAAAAGAGAAAAATCAATAATCTTATTTATGGTAAATAAGCATAAATAAATAGAATAAACAAGACAATGATTATAAGGTGACATATGTCACTGTTTACAACCGATTAATGCAGTCAGGAAATAAACGCATGATTAGTTACAAGCTCAAATCGATAGAAGACGACGTCTGTTAAGAGCAGACTCTGTCGACGTTGCAATGTACCGGCAACGATCGATGAATCATTAACACACCGACACATGTCACGCGGCTGCAGAAACCTTTGTCCGTTGATTAATTGAAAGTCATCATTAACTAAAGGAGGAATACAATTGATCAACATAAATTTAAAACGCTAGACTTATATGATAAATTTTCCCGCAATAATTTAGAATAAATGATAACAATATCGTATACTTATATATAATTTGTCTATTAATTGATATCAATAGTGATTTCTCTTCAATAAAATAAACAGAAATTTACATAAACAATATTAATTTTTATTCCAAGAACAACTATCTATTCTATTATGTCTATAAAGAAATAGACATATAAAAAGTTCAAATTAAAACTAATTCTTTCAGTTAATAACATTTTGTTATTTTTAACTTCTATATGTATTAAAATTTATTATTTTAACACAAAACATGTGATTAAAACAATAATCATAATCTAATCAATTTATTTCTGTAGTTACATTGAGTTTCGAAATAAGCGCGTTTGTATTTTTAATGCAAGAACTTAGTGTTAATAAACCAAATTTGAATCACTATTTTAATACACATTTCTTGAATTAAATTATTTATTTTAAATTATTTACCTTACTGTAATTGACGATATATTGATATAACAGTGATGACTTATAGAAATAATTAAAAATAATTCAAATTATACATCAACTCAAGGTATAATTTAACAGGTATAATTACAACAGAATATTAACATATCATTGCATACAAATCGAAAGCATGTGGTTATTATTTTTGCATTATATTATGTCTTATAAATATCCATTTAATGGATTAAAATTGAATTACTAATTGTTTTAATAGTTACACTGTAGGTATTTCTCGTTTCGTTTTACGAAAAGTTAAATATCTCGTTGAAAAAAATCATATAGAAATTTTCGAAGATATATTTTACAGAGACTGTAAATTTATTTTTTGTACCGTTTTTACAATTTTATTTTTAAATTACATAAAATTAAAAATTGATATTTTTTCAATATTTCTAATTTTTTATATTTCTTTTGAAGCTGTAACTTGATAAAATATTGTTAAACAAAAATTAATGAAAAAGTGTTTTAAATTTAACTTTCTAAGCTTAAATGGTTTTTTAAAAAATTGGTGCATGATTTCTTGTGAAAAGTTTTACAAAATATTTTTGAGAAAAATATTTATTATAATATTATC
>NW_017259498.1:917617-919841 GCF_001594045.1 Atta colombica | reverse complement strand
TATATATATATATATAAAAATATACAGATACAGTATTTCAAGACTTATTATTTCAAATTTTTATCTGGTAAAAATCTTGAAGTGGATAAATAAATGAGCAAATGGTAAGATTGCCCGTTGCACAATAGAAGACTTCAAAGGCGGGGAAACAATCAATTCTACAAATGCATCACATTCCCGTAAGAGAAAGTTCGTGTTTTTCGCGCGGAGCGAAAAGCACGGGCGCTGTTCTCGGCGCGCGTTGCTACTTTTACTGCGATGCAACTTAAAAAGCACGTACGAAGGGAATCTAGCCCGTTTCTACGTGCTTGAATTACGAGACGTTGCTTGCCTCGAGTCTCACTCGAGTCGTTGAACCTGCCAGGAGTGGAAACTGAGATCGCAATAAGTCGATTGGCAATGTACATTATCAGCGTCAACTCATTATCAGTTTGAATCCGTATCGATTCGTACTGTTGTGCATTTATTGCTGTAAGGATCCCTTTCGAGAGACGACGCTTGCATTTTGCAATAAACGCACTCCTTGCCTCTAATGACATTCATCTGTTTTATAAAAAGATGCTCAACTTATGCACACTTATGAAAGAATGATTTTGCTAAAGCATCTAAATATTTAATTGGATGCAGATCCGAAAATAATTTTGTTTGAATCATCAAAATATTTTTTAGGTATATTAGGACACTTAAATTGATTGCTAGAATGATAAAACTTGTTACACCATTATCATCAATGTTTAAGTATTCTACATAATTATTATTAGAATTTTTACATAATTATTTAAATAGTATAATAAAAAATACTTTTACACAGGATTTATATCTAATTAAATTTTTAGATACTTTAACAAAATAATGAAATTATTCATGGAAAGTATAGTTTTTTCAAAGTATCTAAAAATTTAATTAGATACAGATTTAAAAATAATTTTGTCTGAATTATCAAAATAATATGTAAGATGCTTATAAATTGGTTGCTAGAATATTAAAACTTTTTACAGCATTATTGCCAAAATATTAAAAGCATTCTACATAATTATTAATTGAGCCAATAAAATTGTTTACAGATTTGTATCTAATTAAATTTTTAGAGAGAAGTATTTTATAGCAGAATCATTTCGTATTTTTTCCATGCACGCATATCATATTGAAACTATTGAAACACAAACTTTAATTATGGAATTAATACAAAATCAACCCTACCAAATTGTCATTTATCTTATTTTCGCTTTGATAAATCTTTTTTTTTTAAAATATGACATCGAGATGGCTAAAATTAAATCTATAACCGTGATCTCCTAGGTACAATGAATAATATAACTTTAAGATTTTCGTCGCCATATTTTTCGCGGATAATAATTATCGAGTTACGGAGTCACTTCACTTTATTCAACATCTGGATACGGACTAAGCATAATTGTTTTCATCTGCTCTCGCGAGTGAAACACGGGGAATGCGTGACGCCGCGACATTTCGCCGTTCCGTTTTCCCCTTTCCATCTCATCGCAGGAGAAGCAATCCTCTCGAAGAGGAGACGCTCCGGCGCCAGACTCCGAGCAGATATAGTTATATATGGCTGTACGCGCGGGCACTGGTTGTCCTTCCATAAACTCGCGGGATGCTGAGCAATCGCGTCGAAGACAAACGGCCAGGAATTTTAACCTCGCGATTACACTACATCTATCTCGTCGCTGTCTCAGGCATAGGAATGTCTATAACTTGCAAAATGCAAACGCCGTCTCTCGAAAGAGATTCCATTTACCCCCGACAAACATGGACACTTGTCATCGTAAACGACAGCGTCCGGATGACGAAGATGAAAGCATTATATCACATTGTTATCTTTTTTATCATGAAGAGAGCGACAATTTTATTGCCACTTAGATATCGATACTTAGATCGCGAGATTCGATGACAAATTGCCATACACCTGATTATTTTAAATTCTAATTACTTTATTCTCAAGTGAGTCAAGATTTCAGATATAAAGAGATCTACTATATCCTACTACGAAATGACGATACAAATCGATTTTAATACGTGTTGCCAAATAAAAGATAATGAAACTCAATATCGAATTCATATATCAATGATTTAGTGATAAATAGAGAATTTTTCCAATAATGTCGTATTTATCTGCTTTGTAACACAGCCTGACATCAAATCACATCACAGATTGGTAAAATAATACCATCGGATTAGTGTAGATTTCGTAATAACCAACGCA
>NW_017259498.1:912258-917517 GCF_001594045.1 Atta colombica | reverse complement strand
ATATATATATACATATATATATAAACTTTATATTACGCAGAAATATATTACATCTATGACAGATTATTAATTATCTGCTGTCATCAGCTTTTTATGTTACCAAGTTTATAATATACTTGTTGTACCATTAACTCTTCCGTTTAACAAGGAACAGCACTATCTCTCACTATTACTTTAATAAGCTTTGAATGTGTTGAAGAGCATAAAAATCTATTAGACTCATATCTTTTTATCTATTTATCTCAAGATTTAGCAGTCGAAACAATTCCTTCGAAAATAACGGATTTTATTCACTTTCAGCAAATAAAAGGGAATGTTGAATAGGCTGCTAATATGGAATAATAGCTTATTTTCTGAATATGTTGCAATCTAGCGGCAATCGCTGAAAGTTGCAATTGCTACCAAACATGTCATAATAAACAATGAACTCAGTCCAATAAAACATTTCACAATAAAAACAAACATTTATTTATTTATTTTTGTTCCGTTAGAAGATTCGAGCTTTTTCTAAAAAAGTATTCTCACAAACTGAAGATAAGTTTGTTAATGTTTACATTGCGTAGATGCTTTTAATAATGTTGCATGAATAATGATAAATTATAATTCTTAACTTGTTTATTACTATGAAAAGATTTTGTCTTATGACAACAGGCAGGTAATGTGGAATACATCGAGGATTGAAAATATAGAATAGGTTTTACATTAGCAATCTCTTTTATTCATGATTTATTCAAGTAAATTAGGTTATAAAATTTTATTACCACCATAATCTCGTGTGACCACTCAAGCGGATCAGATGTGTGTTTCGCTTCGGTGTGTTGCCTCGATTATTTTTTGTAAAGCATGACCGGCTTCGATTGTACATTTGTATTTCCTAATTCTCAATCCCTTCATTCTGGACGCGCATCCGGCGTGGAAGCGTCGTAGACGCAGACGCAGTGTCTGGAGGGTCGTTTTACCATTTTTTACTTGGATTACATCATCTTTTTTCAAGAAGTTTACTCGATTCGAGATAGCCGATGCCTTGCATTTCTATATACAGATTAATCAATTTCAAAGATCATTAATTCGTTACTGGTCAAATTATCTCGATATAAGGGGCGCAAGACAATCAAAGAGGAAAGAAGCATTATCATCTTATTTGCGATTATAAATTATAGATTATATTCCATATTATCAATTGTTATATTCCATATTATTAACTTATATCCATAATAATAGCATCCAATGATGCTATTATTTTTTTTGTGTTATTGTACAATAAAAATGTGAACTATTTTTCTTGATCGGTTTACATAAGTAAACTTCATTTATTGTATTATTTATTACTCAGAATTGAAGAAAATGAATTCTAAAATTCCCCGACTTTTCCAGATTTTCTAGATGAAAATAGAAAATTTTCCATGAGTAATATAAAATATGTAAATTTTAACATTTAAACTTAAAAATTGTAAAAAAGCTAATCTATATTATTAAAAATAATGCAAAAAAACTTAGAGTAACTCTGGCAAATACGCACTGGGATTTATACCACAGAAGTCAGAAAAAATAGAAAAAGTGGAGATAATTTTTCCGCAACTACTCTATTACATATCTTTATGTTATATTAGTATTGTGTGATTTCAGTTTCTTACTGTTAATATTAATGAAATTGTGAGTTGAATCGATTTGTCACTATGTTAAATAACACCAAGTAAATTATAATCTACATAAAATGATTAGTAGGACGTGCAAAAGACTTAGTGGTTATTTCGTGATACATGAATGTAGAAGAATAGTAAAGCATGTTGTATAACAAAATACAAATACTTTACTCTTGTATTCTTTGTTTAGTTTGTTGTCTTATGTCACCTATTTGAGATATATGACAATTTTAACAGACGGGATTTATACCCAAAAGTATACAAAGTGCGCAGATTGAATTCAGTGCACTAAATACAATAAATCCATTACATGAAATATGTATCTCATGTCATAACACTTATAACACATCTGGGAAGACTGTAATTATTATTTATTACTTCATATACATATTTATCATTCTTATTCCTTAACAAAACTTTGTAAACATATTTTATAAAAGTTATTGTGTCATTTTACATCTTATTTATACGCATTATTTGCAAATTTTTTATGAGTTATTTATACTCCCTCTCCTCCTATGAGTAGCCATATATCTCTATGGAATATATGGCAAAAATGCAAGGGTTTAAAAAAATTCACTTTTTAATATGAAATATAAATATTTCGGATTTCTAATATTTTTTTTAATTATTTTTATAATAGTAGACAGTACAAAGTTTTTATTGATATAGTTCGTTTAAACATAATAAATAGTATTTAATAAATTAAGTTTTTGATAGGTGCGGCGTACATACCGGAGTTACCCTAGTAGCATAATACAATTTTGGGTGCAAATTCAAGCCACAGCAAAAATCAATTTTGGAAAAAAAGAATGCAGTTATGACGAAAAAGAGAGATCAAATAAAAATACTGAATAAAATGTAAATTTTAATTATTTTATTAAAATCGTTTAAAGTGCACAAGTGAACGTATTTGATTATAAACGTCAGATATAATATTTAAAAAATTATAACAATTATTAGGAATAGGAGCAATTTCAGGGAATTGTGAGCAAATTTCGAAATCTCCATTTTTTTACATTTTCCTTTGATTTTTCCTGATTTCCATGACCAATTTCAATTTCCCTGATTTCCTGGTTTTTCCAATTTTCCAGGTCTGTTACAACTCTGTTACTATTATCTAAATTTCACTAGTATTTCATCCCCATTTTTAGACCTCCGATCTTTACACTTTTTACTTTTTTGTTAATATTGCTCTTGGATTTAAATTTTGACGACTTTCATTTATTGAATGTAACTAATATATCCTTAAGAATGTGGAATGTATGTAAATTTAAAGTCATATGCATTTATATCGGAGCAATGTTAATTTAAAAAATTCCATATTATTGTTCTTTTATCCTACCTTCAAAACTACGAGATATATGAGAAAATGTTTTGTGTACAAGTTTTATAATATTTTGTATTCTTAATAACACATGTATTCTTACTTTTAAAAATATCAAATTTTTTTATTTACCCCCACCTCTAAGAGTACGTTACGACTTCTTGAGATAAGCAGATAAAAAAATATATATGAGCTATCTATTGTTACCAATCTATTTTTTGATGCTCTACACAATATATCTAAAGTTCATCCAAATTGATGACAGATAATGCCAACGATTCCCTTATAATATTTCAAAAGAAAGCTCATGCAATTTATGCGTGACCCATGAATAGACGTTTTGATCGTCATAATTCAAGGAACAAAATTTATCAAATTTTTTCAAGGAGCTAATCACGCTATTATTCGACCAATGTAATTGGTCGGAATAATTACGATCTACATCGTTGCCAAGGAAGCAGCCATCGCGTCGTGTCGCGACAGTGTACCAGGTTGGTGCGCGATGCAAAAAAAGGACGGCGGGAATTATATCGTGTGATTAATGGAGCAGGTCATGATTTTCGTGGTGTATAATATTATATGCACTGCGGATTCTTCGGAGCACGGGCGTTGCAAACGGTGGCGGAAGAATGAGAGACGCGAGCGGTGTTTCGAAACGACAATGAGGCGGACAGGCAATCGAGATCGTGCGAGAGGCGCGCCTTCGTCTCCTCATTTGAATAAGACAGCAGTTAGTTGTGTTTATCGTGTACAGAGAGAAAGAGAGAGAACGGGACTGACAAACGATTACAAATCGTCCCGGTGACAAATCGACGGGCATTACTACTCGCGTACTTTTAGCGCGGTTGGCTGGCTGGCTGACTACCTCATCTACTAGCGCCTCATCTACTTCGCCCACGTGAGCCATGACGAGGCACGTCGACGACGGCGGTTCGATCGAACGAGACGGTTACACGAACAACGTGTTAGCATTTTATCCATGTCATTTTCACATAGACAAGAGATAAATACAGCGAAAAGAGATAGATATAGCACATCTCTCGATACGATTATATACGATATTTTACCCTATAATGTTATTACAATATTCGAAATTATCATTAAAGGACTTATTCTGTAACTCTTAATGACCATAATGATTAATGATCGTTATAGTCGTTGAGAGTTACAGACTCCTAACAATAAATTACGTAAATAAAAGTATAATTTCGCATTGTGATAAAAAGACATTTCAAAATCATAATTTCAAGTATATATTAATTGTGTATAATAAATAACCATCTCGCACAACAATTAATAATTAAATTAATTCGTTCAAAAATACGTGAAATATATGAATAATAAATAAGTGTAAAAATTAATTTATAGTGAAAATATATGAAATGTTTTTACAAAAATTAATATCTTTATCTCTAATTATGTAAATATATCTTTATATTAAACGAATAATATATTTCATAATAATAATATATTTCAATTATTTTATGTAAATGTACAAATTTTTGTCACATTATATGACATAATTGCTAATATTAATTTGCATGTTTATGTTCGTATACACATTGACTACATATTATAAGAAAAATTACGTAATTTGTTGGCAAATTATTACGTATAAATATATCTATAAACTTCAATTGTAAATTTACTTTTGCAAATTATTTAATTACTGTAAAGAAGAATAATTGTATTTGTAAATGATAATTTTATTTATGCGTGTAAATATAATTTACACTTTTCATAATGATTAAAGTTACTCATTATATATGTTAATTAATACTTACATTATTTACGATCTCACAGCGTAAGATCGTAAATAATATCATCTTAATGTCCACATAAAGATTTCATATATGGACATTGAGGCGACGTAAGACTATAAAAGTTAACGAGTGATTCAATAAAAATATTAGATTGTAAAGAATGACAAGTCAATATCAAGAAAGTATATTTTTATATTCAATGTAGCCTTCTATCGTATCGCGACTGAGAATCGCTTACGATTTCTCAGGCGCAATTCGTCAGCGTGAAAGCGCTTTTTGTACCAGCAGATAGCCTGATAGACGTGCCACGATATGCAAACGCGAATATTCACGTCCCGTATAGTGCGCGAACATTTTTCGCGATGCCCACTGATGCTCGTTTCGTTACATTGACATGTACCACCTATGTAATCCATCGCTCACGTTTAACAGAATGGTTGAATACACGATGCCCGTATATATATATATATATATATATATATATATATGTGTGTGTGTGTGTGTGTGTGTGTGTGTGTGTGTGTGT
>NW_017259498.1:904622-912130 GCF_001594045.1 Atta colombica | reverse complement strand
TATATATATAGAGTCATTATTTAATACCTCGCGCACCATATGTTATTAGTATTATACATTGCAATATCATTATATATCACGTTGTATAATATATAAATTACTATCGACAAAATCTAAATTTATATTTAACCAAATTTTCACTATTAATTTTCACTATTAATCATATACATTTTTTAAATGTGCGTTCCTTATATCCATTGGCAACGTAAAACGCTGTGAAACGAGAAATATCGACTTCTTGCGAGGTCGTGTAACCCCAGAGTAGCCATCGTGGCGCCTAAAAGAGCTTCCCGACGCCAACGGAGTCTGGGGTGAAGACTGAGGTCGATTACATCATCAGACATATATCGGTGACATCCTCGATTCTTTCTTAAAACGATTATCGCAAAGAATAGCTTCTACATTTCACTCAATAACATCGAACAATAAAAGTATTTTTATAAAAATGTATATTCTTATTTATTTGTTAAAAAAATTAGCACACAATAAAACATTTGTATTTATGTTAAAACGAATCCTTGGTAAAATTTTTGTGTTGAATTTTGAATATATCTGAATTTTAATCTAACATTATGTGATTGTATTATTTGAATATTTTGTGTTGAATTAAAATTTAACATTTTTCAGTGTTAAATTAAAAAATAATAATAAAATTTATAGATAAATAAACAAATAACATAAAAATAATATAATTTTAAAACATAAATGCTAAGAATAAATGAATAAAATGTATTGATTTAATATAATCATAAATGTTAATTTTATTGAAAAAATATGTTCATATTTTATATATAAAAAGGTACAGATATTTTGTTATTTTCTTTTTGTAACAGAAAATATCTGTTAAATCTATATATTACATATGTTAAATATCACAAAGGCATCGCTTAAAAAAATGTAAAAATAGTGTCTAATTTCAGTTAAATTTAACATTATAAATGTGTCAATTTAATATAAAATTTATTTTTAAATTGTATCAAAGTATTACGCTTCTTGTGTTAATTTTTTATATAATATTTATGTTACTTTCTAACACATTCATCTTATATTAAATTAACATAAAAGTTTGGGTAGATTTGGGACATGTGAAATGTATTAAATTTAACACAAAATTTTTTACTTTGTAGATTCAAATTAAAAAAAAAGTTCTAAAATATTAAATTAGTAAAATTAAGAGATATAGTAATTAAGATTTCTGTTTACTCATCACTATTATCTTAAATTATTACGTTAAAAACGAAAAAAACATGTAATAAAAATTTTAAATATATATTAATATGGAAATATGTATTTCAATAAAACAGCATTCATAATCGATAGAATCGACTTGTAAAATATATCAAAAACTCTGCTCCTGTTTTGTTAACAAATAACTGTATAGTTGAACATGAATTATGCAAGAATGAAATAAGCTAGCTAGTTTATAGCAATATAACAACTGTTCAATTCATAACGCGTAGAAATAAATACAATTTAATTCCTTCCAAAAACAAAAAGATAGTTTTCGACATCTTATAAATCTTTTTAAACATTTTTAGTTTTCGATATATTTTATAAGTTTCTTTACCAATTGTAAATTGTTTTATTGAAAAATATTTCTATTTTAATATAAATTGTAAAAGTGTTTAATATAAATATTGTAATTTATCGTGTGTTCTCTAGCTTATGATGTCACAATCTGAGATATAGCAGTTATGATGAATGAATAAGAGTTTTAAGATTAAATAAGCAATATCTACAGTTCTATATTTGATAACAACAATTTGTTAATATTATGCGTCACACTGTTTTATGTAGGGCATGCAAAAATGTTTCATACATAATCACTCAATAGCGTACGTCATGGGGCTATTTTCCCTAAAAAACAAAGTTTCTTGTGAACTTTGTAATCTCAAATGTACGGTCCATCTTATCTTTTGTTCTTCCCGACGACGAAGTACGACCCGCGAGGACAATCGTGATTTACGTTTTGATTTAGGTGGGTACTGGATTAAGGTAGCGCGTTTGAAGGGATCGTTTTGTCAGATTTATTGGAATATACTCTTTCTCCTTTTTTCTGTCTCCCCCCCCCCCCCCCTCTCTCTCTCTCTCTCTCTCTCTCTCTCTCTCCCGGAGAAGAAAATGGAAACAGAAAAAAAAAAGAATAGATCTTAGGATGCATATGCTAAAACTCTGTAAACTCTGCTTACACGATAAAACGGATTATAAACTGAAACAGAGAAGTCCAAAACGATAAATTTAACGTTAAGAATATCTATACATTTATCGATTATTAATGAATTAAGAGTAAGTTTCTGAATGAATATCTACTGCAAGTTTTTCTATTTTTTATTCTAGAAATTATTTCTAAAAGATTCATTAAACGATCTATTTACAAAAACTTACGAATTATATATTTCATATCCCATATTAACTTAACATAAAAAGTGTGTTACGAAATTTAATTTCGCTTTCAACGGTTGGAACTCTGTCAATCAATATGAATATTAAATTTATCATTGCCCGTTCATGACAAGTTAGAGTAACTCCGGTATATACGCCGCATCTATCAAAAACTTAATTTATTAAATATTATTTACTATATTTATAGTAAACGAATTATATCGGACGAATTATATCACAAAAACTATCTATGAAAAACTATTATGAAAAAAATATTAAAAATTCGAAATATTTATTTTTCATATTAAAAAATAAATTTTTTTAAATCCTTGTATTTTTGCCGCATATGCCATGGGGTGCACTACTCGTAGAAGGAGGGGGAGTATATACGGCTCATAAAAAATTTACAAATAATGCATAATGTATAAATAAAACGTATAATGATTCACTACCTTATAAAATATATTTATAAAGTTTTATTAAGAAATAAGAATGATAAATATGTATGTATTTGAAGTAATAAATAATAATTACAATCTTCTTACATATATTACAAGTGTTATGACATGAGATACATATTTTATATAATGTGTTTATTGTATTTAGTGCACTGAATCAATTTATGCACTTTGTATGCTTCGAACATAAATCCCGCTTGCTAAAAATGCCGTATATATCCCAAACAGGGATATACAAGACAATAAACTGAACAAAGAATATGAAAACAAAGTATTTGTATTTTGCTACACAACATACTTTACTGTTCTTTTACATTCATGTATCATGAAATAACCATTAAGTCTTTTACACGCTTTACATTAATCATTTTATGTAGATTATAATTTATAGTGGCATTACTTATTACAGTGACAAATTTATTCCACTCACAATAATTTCATTAATATTAACAGTAAGAAGCTCATAGAAGAAATCATAACATAATACTAATATAACATAAAGACATATAACAGAGTAGTTGCGAGAAAATTACCCCCACTCCTTCTATTTTTTCTGACTTCTGCGGTGTAAATCCCAAAGCGGTATATTTGTCGGAGTTATCCTAGGTCAATTGATCAACATTTATAAATATATTTTTATCAATAATTTAAAATGAACGACTAAGAGACGAGCAAATAAGATATTTAAATAAGTGGATCCTTTTTTTACCGGTTTTAAACTTAGCAGCTTCAGTAATAAATAAATCTACAATTACAATAAATTTTTACTCTTAACAAATTAAGTAAAATTATTATTATACATAAGAATAAAACCGAATTTGTTTGCAATAGTCATTTAATATATAAAATTAATTGTAAAAATTGTTACGCTTCATACGAAAATGAAAAGACAATTGCAAACAAGAATAAAAGAACACAGAAACAACATATAAAATCAGAACTATCTAAACATTTACTTATATCGAAACAGATAAAACCACACTTTTGGGAAAATGTAAAAATATTAAATTTCGAACATAACTATGACAAAAGACTTATAACATGGAAATGATTTATAAAAAAACAAAAAATGATATCAATTGTAAAAATGATGAATTATTAGATGGTTCATATTTTGACATTTCAAATTTTGACAGATAGTCAATAATTTTTATATACCAAACATACTATAGTTACTTCTATGTGTACTATATATTCTCCTTTTACATCTATCCATGATGTCAGTTCAGGAGTGAATCTCATCTTGATATATAGTATACGTTCGCAATAATAATTTACCGTGATATATGGTTATTAGATCTCTTATTAAACGCCTAAAGATACATTTGTCCATAAAATCGTGATGAAGCTGTATTACTACTACAAAGATGATCAGACTTACAGCGCATAAAAGTGTATAAAACAAACAGTGTTAAGATCTCCAAGATATAAAATTTGTCATGTTCTTCCGTGTCTCTTGACAACTTCTTTTAAACTCTTAGACTAAATCCTATTTGCTCGACTCTTGATTGTTTTAAGTTATTGATATTTTGCTTTGCAAACAAACGAACTTATTCTTATATTATTATTATATATTAACTTATATATTAACTTATTATTATTATTTATTTTTATTACAATCGATATATTTTTCTATGTGCCAGATTTAATTCAAATTCTAATATTATTTGGCATATCATCATTTCCCCTGTGCTCGACCGCACTCATAATTTTTGAAGAAAATTCTGCATCTGTACCGCGGAGACGAGAAATTAGTGAAGTCTGTAAATAAATTGTTAAACAAAATTATAGGAAACAGAATTCGAGAACTCGGTTGCAATATACAAAACTCGCGGGTAGCCTGAAGCTGAACCGCATAAACCGGATATCGTGAAAATGTTCCAGTTTCAACTCTCTGTTCTATTTCTTCCTCTCTCTCTCTCTCTCTCTCTCTTTCTCTCTCTCTCTCTCTCTCTCCCCCTCTCACACACTCTTCCTCTTCCTCTCTCTTGTATACTACGTTTAATTCATTTGAGTTTACGGGAAATCACTCGACTGATGTCCAGTATTGTTCGTTGAACGCTCTCTTGTTAATGGACTTTTCTCTCAGAATTTTAATACTAATATAATCGCCAAATTGTATTTCATTTATGTTTAACAGTTTACTTTGCTTGCATTCTGCTTCTGCGATATTTGATCAAATAATCAGAACTTATTAACGTGAAATTATGTAGGAGCTCTTCACGTAGGTGTAGGTAACATGGATCGAAAGATATATGGCACATACAGTTGACATTAGAAAGTACACGTGCGAATGCGCTGAAAAGCTTAATTAATCAATAACAAGCTGTTAATTATTTAGTGGAGAGTGTGCATGTAAACGAATGAGTTGTGAAATGAGAAACTCGTGCGTGCGATGAAATCGATTGTCACGCTTACCATTGTGACGTCAACCGCATAACAACAGCGCGCGTTTACAACATTAATCTTCGCAATGAATAAGAAGTGAAAAATAGTTTTACATCCCTATCGAACATGACAACAATTTTAAACAGATCAAATAAATCATTTGATCATCATCAATATATAATCTATCTCTCAGTTTTCATGATAAAATCTTTCATTGGCTTCTTATTTCTAAAAGTGCAATTATTTTCTATATAGTTTTCAGTCTCAAGAGGAATATCGATCATATTGAGTAACTCTTTAAGAAATATCTGCCGAAAGAGCGATAGTATTTATTTTAATAGAATTCTTTATCCACAATTAGAGGAAAGCCCCATATTATGAGAAAGGTGTCTAATATAATAGCGGCTATTGATTCCACCATGAATTTATTATTCTTGGATTGAAAACTATTTAATGAAAATTAATTATTAGTGTATGCCTGTAATCGTTGTAAAAAAAATATTTTAGAATTTGGATGTCTTCAAGTTTCATTAAGATGAGTCTTTAAACCTTGTTTATTATTTAATAAGTAAATATTTGGCATTAATAAGTAAATATTTAAATTCTTGATATTGTGATAAAGTAAGATCGTACAAATAGAAAAATACGAGATATGTTGAATTGCTTAATTACAGAAGTTAGATTTGATGCTCATAAAACCGTAAGACGTAGAAATCATAATATGAGATACTAGGATATTTCTAATATGAAATAACCTATGTTCTGTGTTGAAAGTCGCAGTGAAAATCGTTGCTAAAGTATGAATGTTATTATACAATAATATATTGTATAATAATTAAAAAGACAATCGGAACATTGACTGTCTGTTTCTGCGATGTTTGATTCCAACTATGTGAAAACGAATCCCAAATACAACGCATTATATGCTCATTTTGCGTGCACACTGGCTGTGTTTGTTTGTATTTTAGAAACATTAAATAAAGTTTTTTAATTTCAATATTGATATACTTTGCGTTTTATTATCGATTTCTCTGAGCATCTGATATTAGGGCCACAATTTTTTGATTTTGCGATTCGTTCATT
The DNA here is from genome assembly GCF_001594045.1 of Atta colombica. NCBI lineage: Eukaryota > Metazoa > Arthropoda > Insecta > Hymenoptera > Formicidae > Atta > Atta colombica. Next base: position 905,819 of record NW_017259498.1, on the reverse strand, counting down.
TTTTACATTTCTTTAATTTAAATTTCTTTACTTTAATTAAAAAAAACAGAATTTGAATTTAATTTTACATAACATTATCTTAAAGCTTATTAAATTCCCTTCAAAATGATCTATTATTTTTTTAAATTTTGCCTATAGATTTTTTAGTATTTTTACAAAATGAACTCTTATAATATAATGGGCCTTTCCTCTATTTTTATACAAAATTATTCTTATACGAAACTCGGTGATAGTTTGCGATAATAAAATTGTTGCTAATCCAACTGTTCACGCTCTCTCTTTCTTTCTTAAACTATCTGTATGCAAACTGAGAGAAACGACAGTCTGAGTATAAAGACGTTTTCGCAATGGGGTAGCAGATGTTGTGCCTGGCTTAAGAAAGCACGGCTGACACGTAAATCGAATTCGCTCGGGTCATGATAATTTATCGCTTCCTTTTCACTTTGCTTCCGATGTTTCGCGATGAGAAAGAAGGAAGCATCTGCGGTACTTGTTCTTTAACACCATTTAATTAGCGGCATGTGTATCATCGCGCAGATTGAAGCATAAGATATTACCATTCTTACCTTCTTTCCATTTGACTTAATATTCGCGTTTAAATCACGTATTAATTGTAATTCTTTAAATTGCCAATGTAATCTTCGTCATGATTCTCGTATACTTGTATGTGCGTGCGCATGCGCGAGAGTTTATACAATACTACGTACATATGTATGAATGTGTTTAATTATTGTTGTGTAATGTGTGTTATAATGTTATATGCATTTATCTTTATTATTATTATTATTATTGTGATATTTTTTCTTTCTTTTCTATTCCATACATTTGTATCCCGGATCTACAATAGAATTTTAAGCTTTAAGCCAAAAGAAATGGACGAATAGTCAATTATTTTCCTCATATTCAATGCAATTTCTTATAATTAAAAAGCTTAAAACACTTATTGTAGATCCGGACTTAGATATCTAAAAGACATTATAATTTATGACAATAGTTGTCTACTAATGCCTCTCCAATTGTATATTCTGTTATCTTCATATAATCTTCATAAAAACTTATGTTTGTATATAATAAATTAAATCAATGAATAATATCATAAATATTGTAATAATTTAATGGAAAAAATTTCTCGTTACAATATTAGAAGTGTGTATATATGAAAATGTATGTCACAGTTCTTTTATTTCTCATACTTGT
>NW_017259498.1:901229-904522 GCF_001594045.1 Atta colombica | reverse complement strand
TATATATATATATATAAAATGGAATAAAAATATTAACGAAATACAATTTACAATTTTGATACTTCTATCAAATATATTGGTAGCTTTTGTGGTTAAAAGACTAACTCGATAGAGAAGTTTACATATCGCGACGCTTCTAGTTACATCACCGGCACAACCGCAATAAAATAAATTTGCAAGGAAAACATGAAATCGGAGTTTAACGTGAAACGTAGCATGAATAGCACTAGTTAGCAATACGAGCACTAGTTCGGTATTATATTTGTGTGAAAATTACGAGGGCATTGTAGAACGGTCGATGCATCGCTTGCATAGTCAATCGAACGGAGTTATAAACGTTTTCTTTCTCATTGAGCTGCGCAAGTTTCCCGCGTCATACACGCGACTCTATGAACTAATAAGCGAGTTAAATGCCAATTCCGATAAAAGCACGATGTCAAGTAGGAGGAGCTTTTGCAGTTCCTGTGTATTCGCGAAAAGTTGGTTAATTAACGCCAGTCGCTTATATCGCACCCCAGACATACATTTGGAGTTTTATGCCCTCGGCACGAAATAAACTGATGAATACAACTGCACAATATGCACGTGCAGTGCTGTATATATCAGGTGTGTAAATTTATTATGTACAAGAAATGCAAATGTGTGTGCTGCTGTTGCTTGCTGTCATTAATAGCACGAATTTGTAATTTGCAATACCTATTGTTCACATCTAATTATAAGTAAAACTGCATAGCGCTATGTAATGGAGTGCCAGTGAAACAGCAATTTCTCCTTTTTTTAATTACGCCCGCCAGAAATGACGATAGTTTTGTCTTTTTTAAGATTCATGTAGGAAATATTTGATCCCTCTTCATAATAATATATCAGAGATACGAACTGTCGTGGGGAAATTTTCAACATAGAGACATTTCATATGTTGTATGCCAACATTTTCCGCATCGTTGCTGTATAACGACACATCGATCAAATCAGCTCACGTTACACGAGTAATTTTCACAATGGGATCTATATCCATTACCTAATTGATAGATTACAAGAAGCGCGAGTAACATGATGTTATGCATTTTCCCTCAGTTCTATCACTATTCCATCCGCTACCACCGATAATGACGTGCAACGCGCGCGCGTCGAGAGGAGCAAATCGAATACGTTGCCATTACATGAGAGCGCACGCTAACTCCCTTTAATGCGGCGCACTATGGTTTGGAAACTAGCGAATAATGACTACAAAATTGCGATAATATGAATCAATGATTCCTACACGTATCTCTTAATAACTTTGAAAATATCTTAATTTAAAGGAACAACGCACTGGCAATGTATATCGTGCGTTACATTTTGCATAACTCACGTAACAAACTAAACACGAATTACAATAAACAGAATAATTAAATAAATTTAATTGTGAATAAAGCAATTGTCACGAAATGTATTCCTGTAAAACATTATTTCTCTCGAAAAAGTGTGTCAGACAAATAATTTGCTACTTTGAAAAATTTCTTCAATTTTTATATTCAATTTATTTTATATCCAGAGAGTTCACATCCAATTCTAAATCGAGTTTAAATAAACTAATGAAAAAGATTTACAAACAATCGATTTGAAAGAGAGAGAATGCTATTTTTATACTATATCATGGAGAGCAATGCAATAACAGAAAAGACATAATTAACAAAATAATAGACACATGACACAGAAATGACAAATGAGAAAAAAAATCTGAAGGAAAAATAACAATGAATTCTAGTTCTCTCTCACACAATGAACAAATATACTATTCCATTCGAAATTCCCAAGAACAGAGTTCATACCTTCATTATCCAATTAGCGGTCAGTAAATCGCCAAACTATTCAAGCGTATTAAGCATTCTGTACGAATGCAATATAATTACCAATATGGCTTCATTATTATTGTGTGTGTGTTGCGATAATCGATACCAACGCAGTGGTTTTCGAAAGCATCCAATGTATTTACAAATAAAGTAAAACGCCTCTCTGTATAATGATTAATCGAACAAGATAATCGTGCTTCCTGTTATATAAAATCATCAGAAATCAAATGATACATATAAAAAGGAACAATAATTAAATTAACGTTCTGAATAATTTTAATTATTAATTGATAATTCAATCAACCTGTGAAAATTTAATAAATAAAATTAACGCAACAAAACAAATAGCAAAAAGATATGAAGTAAACAAATTCATATATTTATAATTATAATTCCAGTAAAGCGAGCTACTGCAAACTTATAATGTTTTACTTGTATAAAAATGAATAAAAATACAAACTTATAGCTTCATGATTTATCTTAGTTATCATGGGCAATTTTAAAAGTTTCAAGTGGTTATAGAAAATATTCATCAAAAGAACATTTAGCTATGCAATAATTAACCTCGTCACATTGGACATAAAAAAATTTAAATAGGTATTTTAACACTCTATTCAATAAAAAAGTACGTTGCTTTAACGATTTAAGTGCTTCATAAAAATAGCCGTTCCATAAAAAGTATATGATTTAACTTAATACAATATTAAACGCTTCTTTCGCATCGATGTCGTGTTCAAAAAATGTGAATAATGTTTGTAATGAAATTACTTGCTCATAATAAGCTATATAAAGTTAATTTAATTCATTAAAGTATCCAATATTAATATATATTAATAGTATCCATTATTAATATTTTGATGTCAAAATATCTATCTTCTCCTCATTTGTTTGTTTAAATTATATACTCAAATTACTACTAAATTGTGATTATTAAATTCTTAAGTTAGTTGATTAAATAAGTAATGATTAATTAATCCAAAATATCAATTTAAATATTCTTAAATTAACATTCTAAAATTTGAAAGAACTGTACAATTTCTACGATACATATATATAAAGTTACATTCGTATTACTGATATATGTCACTTTGTGGTGACTTCTTAATTAAGACAAAATTACGAGAACTACGATGCCGATGTTATTGCAAAGTTGAAAGAATAGCGATGCCACATGTTACCAGATACCTGCGAGTGCAGAGGAAAACGAGATGAAAGAGAGATAGGAACAATAACCGCGGAAAATAGCAGCCGCTCATGTTCGCGTGGCTAACCGTACCAGCACGAAGTTTCGAAGATTTCGACTGAGATTGTCGCAAAGTAGTAGAAAGGATTTGGAACGACAAAATGAGAATATAAAATGGCTAACGCTGAGGCCATGAGCTTACTAAAGTTAGGTTACAAAGAAAAATATAGATAAAATTTGGCAAATACATGTTTCAAATTGAAACTCTTTCTTTCTCT
>NW_017259498.1:899504-900852 GCF_001594045.1 Atta colombica | reverse complement strand
TGCTTACTATTATTAAATACCGTAATGTAACCATCACGTCGATTGAAATATGTGATAATAATATGTTTGCGAGAATAACGTTCATTATTAACGTGAATAAATACCCAACTACGTTTAAACATGTAGTAAAAAAGGTCATTCATTGTTAAATGAATGAACTAAAAACACAATTATATAGAATAAATGGGAAGTAACAGTTTCGTAATTTAATAAACGTAATTTTAATAAAAATTGAACGCACAAATTTATACGTACATATATAAACTCTTTCTCTTTCTCTCTAATAACATTATTTTAAATAATTTTGAAAATAAAACGTATTCAACATTCATGTTATGTACTTACACGTTTAAAATGCGCCACTAATATTAACATAATGAAACTTAAACGGGACATTTTAATAAAATTTCGTTAATTGTGCAATGCTTATAATTCTGTTTTGTTGTCTCCTCTCAGTACTCTACGTTTTCGAATTAAATTCTTAAAATCATTTCAAAGATAACATAAAAAGAAACATAAAAAGAAAAATATATTAAAAAATGTGAAACAGATTATAAAAGAAAAGTGTGCAGTATAACACGCAAAAGTTGGTAATGGATGAGAAAGATATCGAAAAAAATCAACTTGAAACTTTGCGCGCGGCTGTCGAGATCCTGACTTTTAATAAAGACTTTACGGTGAACAAATCCCAAAGAATAATATCGCGAAAATAACCAGGAAGATTGGCCGTTCTCAACGCGTTCACTATCGTGCTGAGTAGATATCTCTGATTTTTCTGCTTCAAAATTATCGATCAGGTCCGACGGAATAGCTGCCGCGAGGCACAATCGTGTTATTGTAGATTATCGAATTGTGGGACAAAAGATATTCCGATCATATTTAGTAAGTGTTTCAGAAAACTGCCTTCGTCCGAAGGACCACCGCAGTAGCGCTTCAAGTAGCTCTTGGAAAGAGTCGCGGCGGGATCATAAAGCCATGTTTCAAGTTGTTCTCCGTCGAATGACACGAACACTTACGCGCTAAGAACATGAAACTGTGGAAACTTTATGGACTCACCAGTCCTGCATGCGTGGTTCTCACACAACGACAATGGGAAATGGCTATTGGAGCATAAAGGCTAATTGTAAGCTCGTGTATAAGATATTTAGATACAAGCATGGAAATTTATGCAGCCCGTACAAAGAGCGTGCGTGTTGTTATAATGGGATTGGTTATCGACAAATGACGACATTCTTCACACGTCAAAACTCATTTGAGAATAGAAAATAGACAAACAAATAGCATTAATAAGACACGTAAAACAATATATAATTAATTTTGTGTATGTGTGTGTGTGTGTGTGTGTGTG
>NW_017259498.1:886118-899404 GCF_001594045.1 Atta colombica | reverse complement strand
TGTGTGTGTGTGTGTGTGTGTGTGTGTGTGTGTGTGTGTGTGTGTGTGTGTGTGTGTGTGTGTGTGTGTGTGTGTGTGTGCGTGCGTGCATGCGCGCGTGCATCTCTGCTCTCTACTCATATATTTATAATTTAATAAAATTTAATAATCTCAATTGCCAAACATTTAACTATAAATATATTTTAACTGCATATTTAATCGCATATGTTTTTATAAAAATACTTTTGCAATAATTTTTTGCAAATTGCGCCTGACAATTATTAATTTTAAACAATTTAATAAATTATATGTTTTCATTATTACACATCGATATTGACATCGATATACAAATTTAAACTCATTAGGAAAATCTAAATATTTATTCAATTTATTTATATACTGTCAAAAATTCAGAATTCGCTTATTGTTGTTTAAATGCAAAAACGATCGTAAATCCAATTTAAATTAAAAACTGTGCCATAAAAATAAACGCGAAAGAAAAACGTGAGACAGCGCCGCCGATACGAAACTGGCACGAACAAATTCCGAAAAGACGTGAAATCAATAGCGAGAAACGGAAGGCAGCCGATCTTCTTGGAGATCTGCAGTGCAAATAAAATATTCGAGGCGAAAGAAACAGAAACAGAAAAAGTGCGAAAATAGGAGATGGACTAAAAGAGGTACATACGAAGTAAAGGAAATTTGGATGCATTCGTAGTCGGTGTGCCAAATGACGGCGCTTAGTATTCCGCGGGACGGTCTGACTTCGCGAGCAGTGGTCGTCGTCGACTGTAACGGAAGTACCAAGTACCTAACGGAGTGGCGCCCTTCCTCGCGAAGTAAGCGAGGAAAGACTAAATGACTCGGGAATTGTTAAAGAAACCGAATGAAATCCGTGTAGAGAGAGAGAATAAATTAATTAACCTTCCGACTTCTATACAATTCATGGACTACGCTCAAATAAAAAATTAATGGTATAACTACATTTCATTATTATAATCATAATTCAAAAGGTTTTATAATATTTCAACTTGTTATAATATTCACTAAATTGTTCTGTAAATTTATTCTATCATATTCTAAAGATGATAAAATTATCACAAAATTATGATTGCACAGATATTGTTAGCAAAATTGCACACGAAGAGAATTTTTTCTTAGAGTTTACTCTGAAAATATGATAGTCTTGACAACATTGTATTTCGGAATATTTTAATGTAAGTCTCTCTCATTCATTAATAAAATTATAATAAAGTATAAAATAAGTTTGATTAATTTTACCGAAATGCGTGATAAAAATCTTTAAAATATTATATTGTACCATAATTTACTACTATTATATTTTCAGAATAAATTTTAAAAGATAATTTTCTCCGTGTACTATTACCAATCTATTATAAATCTTATCTATCTATATACATTTATGATCATTTTATTAATTTCATTAATTATATATTAAATTAATCATTACTAACTTAATCTATTCTTTTAATTTATAACTATTTTTTTTATTTATTATGATATTCAATTTATATTTCAATATAAGTCGAGGAGAAGTTTATAATGTACTCGTATGAATCACTGTGGAATCCGCTATTGTCGATGAAGTACAAACCTCACCGAAGGTGCAAAACAGTCTTACTTCTCAACTGCCACTACTGAGTAATGTACTTGCAACTTCGAAACAAATAGTGCGAAACTCAATGAGCACTCTGCTACGTACCAACTGTTGAATTACGTCATCATGACCTATTTAATATCAAATAATAATTTGCGATGTATTTAATTAATGATTTAGCAATTATATTGCCTATATCGAATGATCTTTTTTATACTAAATGATCTGAAAAGCTCTTTTTATACGTGATTGAATAATACAAAAGCAAATTTACTTATTGTTAGTTTTAAATCACAATCGAATTAGATAGTCATCATCCATAAGTAACATATCAGTTAAATTGGAGTATGTTGATAAATTAAATAATTATTTGGAACTTCGAAAATAAAACAAAAATTATTAGTTTAATCAAAATTATTATTACCACGATCACTTTCTTAAAAACAAACAAAAAACAAAGTTCAAAACAGAGAGAGAATATCGGAGCTCGTTAGAAATGAAATAATGACCCGGAGTTGAAGCAAGTTTTAGTACGGATAAGAGGTTGCAGGATGAATAAAGAGACATGAATCCAAGAGAGGAGCGTAAGAGGGGACTAGGAACAGAACTGAGGAAGTTCCAGGCATGAGTAAAGACGCGAGCAGCGCGTCCCTTAGGAGATATCCAGTCTTGCCTGAACTTACGACGGTCGATTCGCGGGTTTGCGAGTAACTTCCAGCAGAACGTATCTAGTTTTAGCTGCCTCTCGGTGCTGATTGCTTGCAAATTGCATTTCTTTATTGATGTCATGTCACTTTCTTCCGTTCGCGTTAGGTAATCGCGCTAGTGCCGTCTTACGATCAAAGTCTCAACTTTGACACACGTGTGCAGGTAACTTCTGCACGAGAGAGAAGAGATCGTTCTCTCCGACAAGAAACGTTCTCAAACTTCAAAAGAGTCCTCTCTTTGATGTACTGGAGAGTAGAAGTAAGAAAGAAACTCGCGAAAGTTTATTTATGTATACGTTGTGGTATGAGAAGATCTTGTTTCCGAAATGTTCTTCCAGTGACGCGAAAGAGATTAATTTCAGATAATTAAAGATGATAAAAGTTTGTTAAAGTAAATTTTACATTATAGGATATTTTTGAATTTTCTTTCTTTTTTTCCTTCTCATTTCTCGCTTTCTTTCTCTATTTTGTTTTAGAATTAATCATTTTTACAAATCATCTATATTCAATTTATTTTTTGTAAATTTAAAATATTATTTCGACTATCAAATAAATTATATAGTAAAAGATTAAATAATAATACAGAACAAGATTAAAGTAAGCTAAAACAAATCGATGTATATTGGTTAAGACTGTCACTAGTAGTTTTTTTTTATCCAAAGATTTAATTTCCGCTTCTTATTACCCATAGTATTTGTTGAAAACAACAAATAAAATATTACATAGTCATAAAAATACTTGATTTTTCACTTGATTTTTAATTCGTGCAGACCGACCTGCAATCGAGTTATTGTATTTTTGCGACAAACTTCGAAATGGAAAATTCGACTTTCATTTCTCTTTCTGAACTTTGCGGATGGTGAATTTAATAATTATAATTTCCATTTCCCCTCTTCCGTCTTTCTCTTTCTCTCTCTTATGGAATGGCGTATTCTTCGGCAAGTTGTAATTAAACGGTGGTTGTCCGCGAACTACCGCAATTGCAGTGACAATCTGCGGGTGGAAACGTTTTGAATGCAATTAACGTCGTGCTTTAACGAAGTTTCGCTACTAGTCGAGAGACCAATTTGACGATGAAAAAAAGCCCATGTTACCAAGTAATAGATCAATGAACCAATTTGCAAGGAAAAATTTTATGTATTTAAATAGAAATGTTTTCAAAAAAATTTGCTCTGAAGAATAAGATTTGCGAAACATCTGAGATTTAGCTTGATTATGTTATTTGTAAAAAAAAACACACTCTTTCTCTCTAAAAAAAAATTGTATGTATACAGGATATCCCGCAATTATTGACAAAGCGCTCTTGTGTAGATAGAACGGACTAACCGAATCAAAAAGTTCGCTACCATTTTACAATATTCGCAATAGTTAACAAAATTTTAATTATTACACATCGCCAAATATTGATCTTTAATAAATTTTTATTAAAGTACTATTCAAGTATCCAACTTTACAGAAAAACACAAGAAACAAAAATTGTTTATTTCTTCTCATAGAGCTCTAAGAATTTTTTCAGAATTTTTTATCAATTTTTTAGTACTACATTTTCTTATATGTATATTGGCAACTATTTTTATCAATATGAGAAAATGCAGTACTAAAAATTCTGAAAAAATTCTCAGGAGTCTACGAAAAGAAAATAAACAATTTTAATCTCTTGCTGTTTTTCTGTAAAGTTGATAGTACTTGAAAAAGTAGAAACCGACTGAGTTAATGTAACAACATAATATAGAGAGCGCTTTCAGGATCGGTCAAAGTTGGAAGTTTCGAATAATATAATATTCTTGGTTCATAGATTCCACTTCCCAGATATGTATTAATACGTATACTTTAATCCTGGAAAAGGATTTTCGAATCCCGAGAACGATCAAAAATTTCAAAATTGATATATTTTTTACCATTTCTTAGTGGCATCAACATGGCATCTCAGGCATCTCATGGCTGTCAAGTCATGATAACATTTGCTTATATGAAAGCAACCTGTATGTACAAAGTAGTGATTCGCAGACACGTAGTTTACACGAACAAACGACGTCGAGTTCTTAGAATTAGACTAAGATGCTTTATCGCGACGAATTTATACGAAAATTGGCACGAATGTGTTACTGCGTATATCATAGATTGCAGAGATATCAATGGAATAGTATATAAAGACACGTCGATGCACAGCGCGCGGCGCAATCTCTGATGATTTCGTCGGAGTTCGAGCTTCGCTTTAGGATTCCCTTAAGCACAAATGTGAAATCTATCTAACAAAATCTATACCTAAATCTATACATAATAATTGTTTGTATAATAAAGTGCAAATATTATAATAAATATTGTTATAATAAATATTGTTATAATAAAAGTGGCGATATCTTTACTTTTAATTAATTCACTTTGGAAAGATCTTGTTTAAAGTCCATCGAGCATACAAGGTAAATTAAGCATATATTTATTATGTAGTGTGGTGTACTAAACTCCTTAATAATATCACAATTTTGGCCGTTCCTTTAACTATTGCAAGATTTCTCAAAAACAATTTAACTTTTCCAAATTCTGTTTTTGACAATAGATACCTAAAAATTTTAGTTCCATCAAGATAAAGAATAAATCGAATCAGGAGGTCAGAGATGAAGATCAATAAGATTTTCAGTAATATAGTGTAAATCAAAAAGAATTGGATGCTAATTTAAAAAATTTACAATGTATATGTATGATATATGTTGGCATTTTTAACGAAGTTTTTTCAATAGTTATAGATTTTTCGCTGTGCTACTTAGTTAAATTTTTTGCAAAGAGTTTATTCTGAATGCATTTACTAATGAAGATTATAGTTAATCGTTACATGGCTCTTAGGGGATTCGCGGATGTCTTAAAATTCTTCCAGGATGAGGGCGAAGACAAAGTTGAGTAGAAGAACCCAAGGTGGAACTTGGTCCTTGACGTAGTTCACTGCACCGAAGTTAGCTGTCGGTAGGAAAGTTGGAGTTTACTGGAGCCCTCTGGCTTCTCAGTATGGCTGTTTGGCGATCATCCTCCCTCACTAATGCGGGTGGCGCAAGAACGGAAAACGAGAACACGATGCTAAAAAAGGAAGTTAGCGCGACCAGCGAACTATTAAAAGAGTTAGTCTCGGTTACAGAATTTGTGTCGTGGGAGCCATGAACCCTTCCCCGCTCGGACTATCCCGGACTCTGAAGCTTCCAACACTTCTTTCGTTTCCGTTCTCTTTACCTCCGCCCGCGCCATTGTCCTTTTATTCCACGACTTATTGAAAGGCTTCTTTCGGTCGATTAAGAAACTATCCTTGCAGCGGTAGCGTGGATCTTCCAGAGCTCCGACTTTCGGAGGAAGTTCTTTTTCGGAAGTTTTGGATTGCACACAAGTCTGCCTAAGCTATATTTGACCGCTTCCAGTTCTCGTGATCAAAAGAATTTGTATTAAACAGCAGCATTTCAGCCAGCACGAAATTTAAAATAAAAAAAAGAAAAAGAAAGCATAAAAATAATTCAGCTTTTAAAATTTTATTCGACTTTCGTAGGTAAATCTTATTTAACTTTTACCTTCTGTTTTGCTGATTCAGCAGTGCTGATCATTAAGGACAAACGTGTGACTGAAAAACTTCTGAAAAACTTCCGTTTTCAATTGTTCAAAATACAGAAAGCTCGCAATTTCTTTCCGTTACAAAAGAAAAGACATATAAACCAAAGTTTCCAACAGTAGCATATTGTAGCGTTTCCAAAGATTATTGATGTGTACAAGTTAGGAATAATATTTAGTTATTGGTATTGAGGTATCTCTCGGATGATTCTCAAATGGGACGTTTTTTTTTTCGCCCACACATGTCCCAGGACAGTCACGTCGGCAAAGAAAGAATTATCAACATTCCAAACGAAATTGGGACTCACACGCAGACCACAAACTGCGAAATGTCGTCCCGTCGAGGCTTGTGAAGCACTTCTATGACGAGAGGTTAGGTACCAACGAGGTGAGCCATTCGTGGCTGTTCGAGCGTTAAGATCGTCTGCTCAATTACGATCTGAAGAAGAAAAACAGGGCAAAGAAAGGAGAGGAAAGAAAAAAAAGAAAGGAGGGAATCATCTCCTTTCGACATTATGCGCAGTCCCAAAGAGCAAGCACACGTATATCTCTCTTCGTCTTATAACTTTATCAGAGTTCTCACGTCTATCACTTCGATACTTTCTTCCGCTTACACGTGCAAAGTTCCACTTATGCGGTAACTAAGCAGAAAACGCCTAAAAGATAATAGCTACTCGCCATACTAGATTTTTGTCTACGGGAATAAAGATTCATAGAAACAAAAGATAGAGGCATTGTGATCCGAACTAACGAAGAAAAGTTTTTATTGCGTATGTAACTAAATTATGAAAAAAATTATGATATATATTTTCAATTATTTTTACATTGGCTATATAATCAAACATTCTATTATTTAATTATTTTCTTTTATCTTTTAAGGGAATCCATCTGTATTACCGACTAGATCATAATTTTTGTATAATAATTACTTTTTCTCTTTTAAGGTTCAAAAATCCTTTTCGAAAAAGTACGCATTAATATATGTTTGTGAGATGGAATTTATATCGAGAATGATAAAAAATTTTTCTTAAGATTTCAATTTGGAAATTTTTAAGATCCCCTTAATCATGCAATTTCAATATACAGAGTGTTCCGTAAAGATCATAACAATGCTTAAGATGAGATTTTTGAGATCATTTTGAGAAAAATCCATTATTAAAATGTTACAATAAAACTAATAATTTTTTAATATAATAATTTTTTAATATAATAATAATTTTTTAATACTAATAATTTTTTAGAAATATCAATAATTTTATTTTTATACATGTATATGATCTTTATATCAATATTAATAAGAGATAACAATTAACTTTCGCTTTTAAAACTTCACGTTATACTTAAATGTAAATTTTAGGCGATACGAAATGTTTACAATTCAAAAATTTATTATTATGGCCTTGATATTAAAATTTTCGTCTTAAAATGATCTCAGTGATCTCGTTATCTTTATAGAATATCCTGTGAGACAGAATAAGTGAAACATAATACTAATAATAAGTTTGCATTCTAATGACAGCTCTTTTTTTAAATAAACAAATCTATATTAATGTTCAAATTACGATGAAACTTTTTAACTCTTTCATCATTTATTCTTCTCTTCAAATATTTTTATTAATCCATTATTCAATTAAAGAAAATCAATTTATGAAAATTAAATAAAAAAATTCAAAGTTCTATAGTTTGTCTTAGATTTAGCAATGAAGTGAATTGACGATTAATTCGATATGATGTAAGAAACCGCGACTATAAATATTCAACTACTCTGTAGCTACGTTAAATTCAATCGCTAGAGATTAAACCCATACTATACCATTGTAATCTGTGCTACTAAGATACAATAAGCTACGTTAGAATAATCCTAATATACTCACGTAAGTTCGAAACTGAGGTGATTAATCTCTATAGGATAATCTCTCATATGTTACATAGTAAACAATAAAGTTTATAACAATTAAAGTTTATAACAATTAATGAATATGTTTATTGTCATATTAATATTTCAATAAAAGTTTTATCGTTGTATAAAGCCCGCAAAAAAAGATAGTATCTTTATTTGTGCAAAATGTTCATAAAATTTCATTTTGATACAATCGATTTATTACACGATTATATCTGACAATATTAAATTAAAAAGATAAATGAAATCTTGCCACTACATAGAAAAAACTTTCAACAACAATTCTGAATTTCACTTGAAACAGTTATAACTCAAGGAAAATTTAACCGGAAACCACAGTGTTCACAATATGAAACATCATTTTCAATATAACGTTGTTAAACAGACATGTAAATATAAGTGTACATCACATAAGAAAAACAAGGAATTCTCATTACAATCTAAGTTTGCAAATCTTGATCTTTAGGCCTGTGTTACACAATGCTTACTTTTTACTAGCATATTAATTCTCTAATGAAATAGAAAGATAACAGCCAAAAAATATAATTTATAGAATTATATTTTTACTATATAGTTGATAATTTTCTGTTAATTGGAAGAAGTTACTATAATGCTAGCAAAAAAGTATCAGGTCTGACATGGATTTCTTTTCAGTAAGCAGATGATAAATTTCTTTCCTGTAGAGGTCATAAGACATAAAATTTTTAATTTCTTTATCTTTGCAAAACGTGAAGAAGGTAAATTTCAAAAACATATTAAGCAGTAAATGAAATAATGAAATTATATTTACAATTGTAATATGACCGAATATATACAAATATAATTTAAATATTAAACACTTTGATTATTTACATAGACATTTAGAAAGACATTTGCATATTCTTTTCTTACTTAATAATATAATAATATTGCGTCAACTATCATTTTCGTTTTGTTAATTAGCATAAATCGAAGAAATAAATTTCACGAAATTGTTTCATGAAATAGGATCGTTTGAAAGAACAAAAATTAATCTCTACGCAATGTATTTTTATAGCAGCCAAGAATAGCTTTTACCTTCTTAATATGCCTTGTAAAGGCAGAAAAGTATATAGCGGTAGCTCAAGGAAAAGATCTCACGTAGTCGGTGACGTCGATATGGTGTCTTGGCGGCAAATATATCCGGTCGCATAAAAATCCGCTGCAAATTCTGAGAGAATATCTTCGGAAATTTAAGACGCCTCCGGGGCGGCGCAAAGTACGTATGTAGGGCATCAGGTCAAATAGACTTACTACGAAGGCGTGAGATATACTGAAAGAAAGCCATTTGCTTGGTTAAAATCTTCATTCATGTTAAATTAATATTATGGAATAATATTGAAACACTAGAAGAGAGATATAATCATCCTATGCAAATAATCAAAGACTGCGACTGCCAGGCCAATTAATGAAAATGAAACAGCTACCTTCTAGTTATTAGAGTAAACATTATCGTATGAAGAATTGATTGAATTACTCTAATATACACAGTATACACTGTCGGATTTATCAAATGGAAGATATAACGTTAATGCTTAGCAATAATTACGAAATATTTTATACGTACTACATTGAATAATCAGAAAATCAGACAAAAATATCTTTCCGTGAGTTTGTTTCCTATAATAATGCAAAAAACGATGTTTATGTTAAAATTTTTCGAGAAAAGAAATGTCATATCAAATTGTATACAATATGTATAAATATTGGCGCCACCATGTTGCAGTATAAAGTGCGTATCAATGTTCAGCATTTCTTCTGCAGATCAATAAGGAATTTCCGAAGGTTACGATGCCGGCTGTCGCAGTTTTATTTTAGCAACGAGATTGATTGCTCATACGTGTTCATGTAGTCTAACCCTGCTGTGGCCGTGGAAGGAAACGAGGACGAACGGATGAATGGTGCTTCCGCAAAGGGTTGTGCCTAGATACAAGGACCAGTGGGGTCCTTGGAAACAGCCGGCGCGTCAGACGGAAAATATAAATAACGGCGAGATCGGAAAGTCATCCAGAAGAAAGTAGGTCGAAGTGAATGCCGAGAAAAACGAAAATAGTCCTCCTCCGTATCCCGACGCGCGTATTTTTTACCTTCTTATGATAGTTTTTATTACATTATAAATATCCCTTCAAGGTAACAACGTAGCAAGGTAAGACCCTGCGTCATATGATGAGGTCATCCATTTTGCGATGGCCATTTTTATTAAGATTTATCCGTAACACCGGCTGCAGCATAATCAAATAACATTATTCGAGCATTGAAATAATTAAATAGTGTAAGACTAGAAAAATAATTGAAGAGGTTGATCTATTTTTAAATATTTATTAAAAAATAATTTTATTTTTACGAAAAGATTTTGCTAAAGTATTTAAAAATTTAATTAAATATAGATTTGAAAATAATTTTAATGAATCATCGAAATAATTGTATAGAATATTTAAGCATGAAATGTTGCACAACATTTTAACTTAGCAATCAATTTGAGCACTCTAGATAATTATATACACTCTAAATTATTATTTGGTCCAAAATTATTATATTTTCATGATCTGTATCTAGCTAAATATTTTCAGACACTTCAGCAAACTCATTCTTTCCGTTATTAAATATTATTAATAACGGTAAAGATAAATTTAAGTTTGTCCAAATTATGAAAACTTACCAATTATAAATTATTCTGACAAGACATATCCAGACCGCAATTAACTCTCTTCTATATTGCAGATGTTGCCAAGAGTCGTTGCTTCTTAGCATAATTTCTCATTTCTATGTTACTCCATTTCTCATTTCTGCATTTCTACGTTTAAATACACATTCGGTAAAACAATTTTTAGAAAGTTCATAGCAATCACAAGCAGTAAATCCAAATGGAGGGCACGAATGAGCGGCATGCATTTGTACAGATTGCGTCGCGCATTCATCTCGCTTCATTTTCTGTCCTGATGAGTACACGTGGCATTAATCCCAAACTTACGTCAGAACGCATTAGAATTGTGAGCTTAATTATGATATGTACATCTGTAATTGTAAACCACGACGCGTTGCAGCACAATCAGCGCTGTGGACGCAATCGATTTTATTTAGCGCTGGATAGCATTAACGCGTAAATATAGGCACATGAGAGGAAGTAATAATCATATAAATTTAAATCTCACGGCTGTGTGCTATGTAACAAATTCAATATCTATTATTTATCTATGATGAAAAAATAAACTTGTTACACATTCGTCGTTTTATTAAATCAATTCATAATGTATACACGCACGTATATTTATTAACACTAATATTTTTATACTATTTGCTTCAGTGTGACTAATTGAAAGTAATGAATTGTAAAAATGCGTGTTTGAATATCAAAATTATTTAATGTGTTTATTATGTATTTATCACGAATACATGAATTTCTGATATAGAACAAAAAATATTTATTAGTGAAAAAGTGTTAAAAAATTATTTATCAGTTAGGTACATAAATTTCATTTTATTAATTTTTTTTCCAAATTCTTCTAATGAGACAAAACTTACGAATAAATCGTATGCAGACTCTTCTTATATTGCTTATAAATACCGATATGAATTTAATTGAGATTGGAAGAAATTATGTAAAAATTTTTTCGATAATATCAATTGGATAATATCAATGAGATATTTTATATTAATCATTGTATAAATAATTTGCTCATGTTAATATTATCAAATAAATTCTCTTAATTTGCATATGATACAAGACGATTTTAACTGGTCCATATGTTCGCGTTTGTTGCCTCAGAATTAAATTATAATAGCGAATTACAAGTCACTTTGTCGTGGTGCTCTATTAAATTTTACCTATTAATACAGTGCCATAATTGGCCAGCGAATTATAACATTAAATTATGTATTATATTACCATTATATTAAGGTACATTGTTGCAATTCAATCGTATATGCTACCACAGTTACATTATTCAGAATTCTATCACAATATGAAATTGCAATCACCCTACATCTTATACATACTACGGTTACAATTTAGAATAATGGTTTTCAAATATTTACACTTGTAAACATTTTTATATAAATAAATTTTTTACTCTAACAAAAAATTATTTTTTAATAATAATAAGAAAGGACTCTTGATATTAATAAAAAATAAATACAATAAAAGGGCATATAAGAGACAATTATGAAATTATATTATATGTTAAAAAACTGAAATATTACACAATAACATATTATATTTTAATCATTTATAATTATTAAAGTTAAGTAATAAACACAAAGATGTTACCATAATCGAACAGTGTTAATAGAAAAGAAATATATCATAAATGCATGTGAGAACAGTTGAACGTTGCACAGAGGAACGGAAATTGCTCGCCAAAAGATTGGAAAGCCAATTGAAAAAACTTTCATGATGTTCTAATAAAATTATAAATTTATAAAATAATAAAATTATAAATTAAAATTATATTATATTAATTATCATAAAATAAAAGCAAGCAAATACGTCACCTCGGTAGAAAGCTTACCATCTTCATTAAATGTCTGAAGAGAGTCTAATTTAAAGAAACATGTTATATCGTAACTTAATTATAAATGATTAGAATATATTATTGTGTACTATTTCGGTTTTTTAACATATAATATAAGTTTAAAATTATTATTTTTTGTAACAATAATTCTAGCTATTTATATTTTTATTTAAGAATTACTAGTTATAATGATGTTATATACGTGTTATATATAAACAACGTTAAAATGCTCTGAACTATATATGTACATTATTATGTAAAATATATAACACGATTTAATTATAAAATAATTAGAAACGCAACACACTCCCACTTTAGTTACCAAAATAATAACTATATCGTTCGAAAAGCATGCAAATATAAATTACTGGAATGCAAATCAATGAAATGTGGGTCATTTGAATATTAATGTCTCTACTTGCTGTCGTAATAAGTATAATCAAAGCCATCTCACGTGCATTCCCTGCGAATCTCGACCCTTTTTTGCAAACTACGCAGCGTTTAATTGGCGCGTACCGTTCTATCTGCGCATACGCCAAAAATACATCAATAAATTCGACCAATAGATGTAGGAAGTACATACGATTATGATGGTTGAAAAGAATGGATATAAAGAAAAAAAAAATAGCATGCATAATGATATCGATTGCTCTATATAAAGTCCGTACTTGAATTATATGTGAAATAATTCACATTGAATCTTAGCAGACTTTATCGCAAACGCTTATTAAAATAAGCGTCTCCACGGTCGAGAGCACTTCCTTTTTCTACTTTGTACCTGTGTTCTCTTTACATGGCCGCTACATGAGTTGCTACATCAGAACACCTAGTCTGACTTGCGACAAAGACGAATCATATTCTATACAAATTGCATCAGCTTAAGCTTGGCCTTAATTAAATATATCATAAGCTTTAAAGGCGAACTTTTGGAGATGCCCCCCCCCCCTCTCTCTCTCTTTCGTTCTCTC
>NW_017259498.1:885703-886018 GCF_001594045.1 Atta colombica | reverse complement strand
CTCTCTCTCTCTCTCTCTCTCTCTCTCTCTCTCTCTCTCTCTCTCTCTCTCTCTGTCTCTCTCTAGTATCTTACAGAACCATTATTTCTTATTGTTAGATGAAAACATTAATGTAACAGGCTTTTGCGAAAAAAAAATAGTAAATTAATGTACTAGATTTAAAATAAATCTAGTACAAATAAACCACCTATGTAAGCCTTCGCGTTAGTAAATTAAATATTCATAATATGATGAATATTTTAATTTACTAGACTTAGATAAATAGACTTTTTTATCCTTTATTTTATCCACTTTCTCTTTCTTTCCGAGTTATAT
>NW_017259498.1:884145-885644 GCF_001594045.1 Atta colombica | reverse complement strand
TAATTAATATAAAATGTTAATATATGAGATATTTTATTAAAAAATAATGTTTTAATAATGATATAAGATTAAGATCCTAATTTAAGATAATATTATATAACTTATTAAACCTAAATTTATTAAATATAAGATATTTATTAAATATAAGATATTAAAAATAATGTGATTACGCGACTTCGTAAATTTCAATTTGTGAATATACCAAAGAATTTCTTCTAATAAATATCTAAAGTCCAATTTCAAGACTTATATGATATTCTATCGTTAATAATTTCAAATCCTTGTCTGTATAATTAAATTGATAATCCGACGGCATGATCTGCTTAAAACAGGGTAACATGGTTTATTTTGGGGAAAGGGAGTTAACGATAACCGATAGTCGACAAGCCTCCACGATATTGCAGCATTTAAATATAGATTATGTTATACATATAGATGTTAGAAGAAATATATTTCTATAATATTTTAAATCGTATTCATCAAACTAATAATATTTTCTCGTATGAATATTTAATTTTTACAAGTTAGAAGATTTGTATTTAATCAAACCTTTATAAAGTATAAATACATAATTCTTGTTTATTTTTTATTTATTTTTATATTAAGATATATTGAACATAAATGATATGTATAAAAATATGTATAAAATTGAAACATTCAGAACGTCCAAATTGCAACTAAATTTATACAGTGCATTAAAGAATATTAAAATATTGTCTAGCAGTGGAGCAAAAACAAATGTTTGATAAGTTCTTTATGTTGAAATATATGATATTAAATAAATATATATATTTACCTGTACTTTTAATTTGGAGTTTATATAATCGGTAAGTATACGCCAAAGAAATATTTATTATAACTTAGACCACTTTTCCTATAAATTATTAGATTAGATTTCTCAATTTTTATCGTTTTTACATATATGAAACTTATATTATGTATCATTGTTTTTCATCAATTTTTTATTGCAAAAGAATTAAACTAAATATACATTTACAAATTCAATTCAATAAAAAATATTATTAAGTACATATATATGTAAATTAAAAATGGTATGACCATTTATAAATTTAATCATTTGAACTTTATGAATATTTTGATGGGTTTGAACTTTACAAGAATTACTAAGCATTCTACCATCATTCTACCATCGTTTATAGCTTTGGTATTGTACTCCATGATATTTTCAAATGTCATAAGTGTTACAGGCACAAATTATTATACAAGAAATTCTCTCAAAAACTTATTCATTCTTAAAAATATCTATATTAACAATAAAATATCGATAATGACACGAGTTATTTTGAAAATTATGAGAAGGATTTATGCAAATTTCCAAAATTTAATTACTTTACTTTTTATGATTTTCTAAATATTCATAATTTTATAAAATAAGAAATTCAAAAATATCTGATGGATTCAAATATTTTAATTATTTATAAAAAAATCTACTGCATTAGTTTTTATGTATCAAAAATACAATTATAGTAGCTTTCTTT
>NW_017259498.1:869264-884045 GCF_001594045.1 Atta colombica | reverse complement strand
ACACATAGCCACAGATCAAAGAATATTTCTGGAATAGGACGAGATAAAAATTTAATCGCTCGCGGGCATGATATTCGTTTGACATATCAAATTACACGTGTCGTATACAAAAATATAAAGTAAGAAACTAGCTGAAAATATCACAGATATAATATAGCATAGTCATTTAAATCCACCTACACAACGTGGAGAAACTTAATAATAGTACAATACCTTCACTATTAAGCAAATATCTGAAGTATCAGATGTATGAAATCAGTTTTCATAATTTTAAATATCAATGAAGTAAATAATGTAATAGAAATGAAAACTTTATGTATAATAATTGTTGAAAAAATAAGAAAAAATTTTGGTACTAATCTTAGATATTATTTTTTCTTCTTCCAATGAAAGATAAATGTCTGCCAAGGGCATTTAATTATTTATATATTTGAATTAACTAAATATTATCCTAAAATATGATATGCACAGTGAACATATTATAATATTTTTAATATACGTGTATATTATATGTGTATATTTTAAATAATATAAGAGTGTTTTCTTTTCCTTCAATTACTTAGTTATGAAAATGAGCTATTGCAAATAGATATATCAAATGTAATAATGTATAACGTTTATTTGCGATAGTAAAGTATAGAAAAAGATGTCCGCAACTCTAACAAGGTCAAATCCAATTTGCGATAAAGCTTGCAGTTAACGAGTACCGAAATTGCGGCAAATTAAGGACCGATCCGTGATGTGACAATGCGGATGCTTTAGCATATAGGCGAGGGTTGAGTAAAAACCGAAATAGCATTTAGAAATTAAACGCAAATCAAATGGTTGTCGAGACGGTCGAGTTGGGTTGTCTCTCCGCAACATAGTGTTATCGGTAAAGTTCTCAACGGCCACCGGAAGTGGTAGCTCGACTGCGGAGTTTCTGGAATTACAACGTATCAGACATTCAAAGTGGTATTAGCGTACCGCCGTAAATCTACAACGGGCTTTAACCCGGGATAAAAAAAAATCCGGCGGGGAATTGTTGATGTACGGTGCCAGACTTTGCTGTGACACGATAGATGATAAAAGGCGTTTAATAATGGATCGAAATTTTTCGACTCGTATCTGAATGAAACAATAGAAATTTAACAGATTGATAATTGAAATTATTCAACCGTACATGGAGAATATGACGTAACTTTATAATAAAGTTTATCCAGTACATCGGCGCATAGTTCGGAAATTCCAGCCGCAATATCTGAAGGATATTAAAATCGATCTTGCATAAGTTTTCTCGGCAACGATTTTCCCCCGATTTTCCATGATGTCTATTTAACTTTAATAATTACTTTATGTGATATATATTTCACAGTAAAGTTAATAAATATATAGGAACGGCAGGTGAATAGAATTGGATGATAAATGGGATTGAAGCTAAGAGCTCACGTTGCAGGAAAAGTAAATTAATGAGGCATAGGAATAACTACTTTATAGTGGATTAAGATATAGTCAGAATAAATTATAAAATGGAAAAAGTGGATAAATAAGGAAGTTTAGGCGTATGAAACAAATTAAGTCTAGATAATTTATTATGACAATAAAAGGTAATTTTTCAATAAATTTTTTACTACGCAATTTTTAATTACGCAAAGCCTTTTCACGATAGTCGTCCTCGAGGGATAATTCTAATCCAACTGTTTTTGGTCATAGAGAAATAACGTTAGCGAGGTTCTTTCGGTATCATAATTAAATTGTAAGTAACGCTGACGAGAGAAAACAGGCGGAATAAATTTAAAGCCACAGAGAAGTCCTTGTCAGGTGTCTTTAGGAGCCATTAAAATTCAGCGGCAATCCACGGGTGGGAAAGAAGGCTGAAATTCCGGGCACACTGATTCAACTTCTATCATCACGTGTACGGGAAGCTCGAAAGCGTCTCAGTAATTTTGAATCTGTATGCAGCCGAAGAGAAATCCACGGACCAATAACGCCCGCGCATTATTATGCAGATTACATCGTAACCCGTATTAGTTCGTTATCACACCTACATCTTGAACAGTTCTACTCGACAGCGATGCTAGTACAGATTACCCAGAAAAAAATCGAAATGAGTATGAAGACACCAACCGCAACTCGCTTCCGGCATTTCAAATTGTCTTTCGAAATTAAATAGATAACAGAAACATTTGTACTTGTACTATAAAAAATAATTTCGTTTTTTTCTATCCGATCACGTGAAGTTACTTTGAAAGAAAGAAAATAATCACTAATTATATACGTGATGTGCCGTTAGAAAATTTAGGACCAATGTGATATAATCTTAAAACACATAATTTATGGTAAAATTATAAAACAAATAGTGCAATTCTGGTAATTGTTTTTTTACTTAATACCTTCAGGATCATATTATGCTGCAGTGAAAGATAAAATTGGATATTTTCAATAAAAAGAACATAAAATTAAATCTTTAAAACGCTTAGTCTTAAACTTTCTGACGATATTATATGTATAATATGTACGTAAAACGTGTATAAATTGCAGCTATTTAAGAAAAAAGTTTAAAGATACGACAAATAAAATTTTCATAATAGAAAAGTTTATTGGCTAAGAATAAATGTACAAAAATTAGTAATATTTTTCTTTCATTTCATTAAACATCTAAAAGCCATCTTTCAGATTTTACATCTCTCTCGATTAATAAGAATTTGAATGTGAACGACGATTCTTACGAGAATTTTTAGTTTGTATACAGCAATGGGCACGCAATAGTGAATTTACACAGTTTGTTAATTACCTTTAAATTGAAAATACAGCAATGGTCATTTTTACTTCAAATTAAACTGCCAGAAACATTCTACCATTCATACCTTCTAATAATAAACAGTTTTAAATTAGTTTGGCATTTCTGACTAAGGATAATCGTGCGCGGCGCACGCGAACAAGAAGCTTAATCGAGTTCGGTGTTTCGAAAAAGGCTGAGTAGTTGAGTTTGTAGCGTAGTGAATAAAAAAATGGCTCAAGGCTACCAAAGAACCTTCCCTTCGCAAATTGTGGATCATGCGAATTAATTAAGGCCAGAACGTGTTATCGACACGGTCTTTCACGTTCATTTCGCGGAAGCTGATCTTTAATGTTGTGGAAATTTTTCAAGAGAGAAAAAACTAATGCAATGCATTGACAAACAAAGCATTGAACATTATTGATACTTATTATATTATTGATTATTAGGAGTCATTAGTCATAGAACATGAATAACGTGCCTCTTACTTCAAAAGTGGTAAAACAATTTAAAAAATTATTTTCAAATTGTTGCATTGAATTAGATATACCTACATAAACTTTACTCTATCAGTAAACAAAAGTAAACCAAATAAATTTCATGAAAACTGTTAAAAATCATCACGGTTTAATAAAAGTGATTTTTTAAGTGCTATAAAACAAAAATGATAAAAATGATGTTTGATCGCGTTAAATATAGATATTTATTAAGCAATAATTTTCTGTCAAATTAAAAAGTAGTTTTATCCTTTTCTAGAAAATTTAATTTTTTTAATTGTGTTACTTTCAAAGTAAGACAGCGATATAGAAAATATTGTCATGAACATGATAACATCAACAATCAATATTTATCAAATCAATATTCACTTTTTTATTATCTTTTTAAATTAATACACTATAAATTACAGTTTAATTACAGATTAATAAAATACAATTATGTTATACAATAAATCCGTCATGATAATTTTCTGATTAGGAGAAATATTTTTTGACCGGAAAAAATATTACGTCAGTTGTTATTCCATTCTGACGATTGACAGACTTGCGGACTCAGTTATGTCGATATTGAATATGAAACAAAGTCCAATTTTCATTTCGCTAGTTTTCGAAAGCTGTTATCTTGGCAGGATGTAAGGTACGCGTACATCGCGGCATATGTTCGAGAATTAAAAAAAAAACCCGAATAAAAGCCGCCAATATCCTATGTTAGTCACTATCGAAACGGTCATCTTCGATGGTGTTATCTACATGGATGAGCAGACTATAACGAAAGGAAAATATTCGACGTGTCGATAACGAGAAATAAATTTTAGTCGCTTGAGGTCTCTGTATTCGAGCATCGCTAACCGCAGAGAGATACAAAAGATTTTTATTGCAAAAATACTATAATAAAATAGACAGCGATATTTAGACTATCGTTTAAACCTTTCAATGCAATGAGAGAGAAATCTTCCAACGAAACAACATTTAAACCTCGCAATAAAAACTATTCATAAATCAGGTTTATACTAAAAAAAAGAATATGGTAACTTCAAACGTTGAATAAAATAATTTCACAATCAAATATTCACTTAATATAAACATTTGATTAAAATTATTTGTCACTCCGCATTTGGTAGCTATTATCTTTTTTTGAGTGTGCAAACATGACACACAAAATTACACCAAATTTAATATTTTCGGCCCTAAATGAAGTACTGTGTGTGTGTGTGTATATATATATATACATATATTTCCGCAAATAATCAAATGTATATATATATATATATATATATATTTGATCATTTGCAGAGATATCGTAAGACGGTAAAATATCATTGTAGATGAACGTGTAGTCAGAAACCGAGAGAAACAAAGATTAAGATGCAAGCGCACAGGTGATTACTTGGTGGTGAACCATATGTGCATAAGGAAATATTTACGGTCGGCTTTGTACTCAGACGTGACAAATTGTGTCAGATGAATTCTGTGATTTCTGTATGTGGTCTCGTATATATATACATGCTTAACTATTTCTCGTCGTTAAAATAATGATATACCGTAGAGGATATTTACATATTTATTTATAATTTTCTTTACCTTATCAGCAAAATCTAAAAGATAAATGTCTTTATCTTTTCAAGGAATCTTATCTTTTGCAATTTAAGAATGCGGCATACATAAAACGCACAAGAAAAATAACATATTATTAATATTGCAGTTATTGATATGTTTTTATACTAACTCATAGCGAGTTTATTATACTTACTTATAAATTCAATTTTTTTTTAAGATTATATAACTAAGATTATATAACTATTATTATACTTAAATATTATTACATACTTACATCGTTTATTCACAAGTTTCGAAAATACTTTTAGTAATAAATTTATACTTTAGGCTAGAATTCATAGTCGTAAATAAATAATTTTCAATCTTTAATTGAAGGCGTGATTAATTACAGACTTATGTTTTGATTAATTACAGATTCATGTTTTGATTGATATCTCATAGATATTTCATCTTTATTTTACGAATGCATTTAAAAAATCTGTTATTTACGATTCATAGTTACTAATCTTTAATTATTATAGCTCGAATAATCATAAATTCATTAAGTAAGCCTTAGTCGTATAAATTATAGTCGTATAAATAAATTAAAGAGAGCTTTTCTGTTTTCGACATTTTGTTTAAATATATAACTTCACATGTAGTAATTATTTAAAACATATCTATCTAAAATGTAATTATTACGCTAACTATAGTCGTTATATAATCGAAAGTAAAAAATAGATAATAACTTGTTAAATGCTTGTAAAGTGCTTCATATATATACGTAGAATTTATCCAAATAAATAACGATTAAGATCTACCATTCATGAACTTGAGATTATCAAAATAATAATTTGTAAATAAATGTTCCATAAATTAAAAAATATTTGAAAATTATAAATCTTTGTAAAAATTAAATTATAGATTAACGAATAATTAAAGATTTATAAAACTGTGATTGTTTTTCATCAAATAATAATCGAAGATCAGTTTTAAAATAATTATAAGAATACAGCATCAATAACCAAATCATCGAAATTGTGTTTAATTTCTCTTCTTGAGTATCATTGGTATGAATGTAGGACACTGAGATAAAAATGTGTACTAAATTTTAATAATAAATATTTGTTTGAATAGTGGCAATTGAATATTTATTAAATGTAAACATACTTGATACAAAAATCATTAATTTGATTTTATATATGACTATTATTATATTTTATTTAACAAATATTTATTTTCCGTAAATAAATGTTATATAGTATTATTCAAATAATTATTTATTAAAATTACATACATTTTTCTTTCTGTATAAATATAAGGAATTAGAAACAGTCAAAAACGCGATGCGAATATTAGCATTTGACTTATCGTTTTTTTCAGTCTGCGATAATCCCCGATTTTAGTAGCGCACTTCGATCGTATCCTGCTCGGTAGGACAAAGTCGTGCCATTGCTCTTGGGACTCGTAGATTCGACGACGCTTTGTATTCCATGTGCATGCGAGAAAACGTTGTTATGATGGTGGTCTGTCCCTGGAGAAACCCCGAGAAGGAAAGTAGCAGGGAAAAGCGGTCAGGTAGATCTGTAGGGAGATGAATTAAAGGGTCGCTTTGACGCACTGTTACAAGCGCAGAGAGAGAGAGAGTGAAGGGGGGGGGGGGAACGGAGACGAGTGTCTCTTTATTTTTATTAGCCATTTTCTGAAATAAAAACTGAAGGCACACAAGGCTTGCCAATGCCATTAGCAAAGCGATTAGATTACACATTCAATTATATCGAAGCCGCGATAAGAGTGATAAATTACGCAATATTACAGCTATAAAATTGGAAAAATATTTTCATGATTAAAACTAAGTCCAGACTCGCAATTACTTATATAATTCTGATAAGATAATCCTCTACAGCATTTTTGATCGTTATATTTTGAGCAAAAGGAACGATAATTGCAAACTGTCTTGTAAATCCGTATAAAATTAACTCTTCTTCTTCGGAAGAAAAGAGAAACAAAAGGAAAAACAGAAAAGAAAAAGAGGCAATATATCGTGCTAGATGACATTCCGCTAATAAATTGTCAAAGATATCAATTTTATAATTTCTTGTTTTTCGATTAATAAAGATTTATTTAATTTGTATCATTATAATTATTTATATCATTCACATATATTTTCAATAATCTGTACTTTTGTATATTTAATACAAAAATGAAAAAAACTGAAATTTTCGTAGAACAATAGTATTTTAATTAGACATCTAAGTTTAATTCTAAGAACGCCATTTCATTTATTCATGTAAATTATTAGACTGTGGATCACAATTTCATAAATATTACAAAGCTTTTATCAAATAAATATTGAACTCTGACACCATACTAGACTAAGAAATGAAGATTATAATTTAACAATTTCCGTTCTCGGCATAAACTCTACCTCACAAATACGTATTAATGTAATATACTTTAATCTGAAGAATTTTTAAATCTAAAAGAGAAGAAAAGTAATAGTTATACAAAAATTATTGCACTTAATTGATAATACGATTTTAGGATCCTCTTATAACTGCTTGTCATAAATTAATATAATTAACTATTTTAATTGCATACCAGTAATGACAAAGTTCGGAAAAGTTTTAACAGTCAAATCAAAGAAAACTGCAAATTCGAGAACCGCGTGAGATATGCATTATATAATGATAGTCTCTGAAACACGTACGCACGTCAAAAGCAAATGTTTGCATCGAGAGAATAGATAATAAGAGAAGCAGAAATATATAGTCACACAGAGGGATGAAATGGAAAAGAGAGATGACATCGATATTGCCATATTTGATCTAGAAACGAGGACGACGTTGAGGAAACAGGGTGCGACTATGGCATCGAATACAAATCACGGTCAAAGAAAGGCCAACAATAAAGAATCTTGCAATAACTCTATTAAATTCTACGAAGCAAAAAGCTCAAATATTGATATATCGAAAACTATCTGCAATATAATCACATTTTTCAATAAAAGTTGATAAATTATTACAAAAAAGAAAATACTTTATAAAAACATATTCTTCAAAATAGGAAAACATTTCTACAAATGTTCATTATTATTTACTATTAAGTACTTTTTCTATAAAGTTATTTCTACGGAAATTCAAAATGTTTAATTTATAAAATGTAGAAGAGAAATGAAAATGTCAAATTATTCTAATATTACTTTAGAGATATAATATTAAACCGTGAGTATTTAAACTAAACATTCAATAGTATGACTGACTTATTATAGAGTCTTTTCCCTGATTTTGCTTGAAATATCTAAATATATATACAATTTATATTTCTACAGTACTTTTCTTCATTTAATATTACTTTACATAATTAGATAAGATAAAGTTGAATTTACACGAATAGATCACATGCTATAAACAACATTCTGTGATTGGATTCGGTATTCCTGCGATCCTTTGAGTGACTAGAAACGCGGTTGGTCCCTTGTGTCTAGTTTCCACTGGCATCCGGAAGTGATGGACATCTGCCCTCCCATCCTGGATGCCTGCCCGCCTCCTCAATTTCATCTTCTCAGCCGCCGTCTTCACCAAATGTAAGGGCATCGAAGTAATACATATTCGATGTTTCGATTTTCGACAAGATAAATCAATGGAAATAAATTTCCTAAAATTGTCATTTCGTAATTTTTTACAATAATAAACATAACAATCATATTTTTATAAATTTGAAATCTATAACATTTTTATTATATATATATATATTTTTTTTTATGTAACAGTCTTTCTCTAAAAAATATTGCATCTAGTTAATTTCAACGACTATGCAAAATTTTTCATTTATTATTAAAGCAATGCGTAAGGTAATAATATATACTTATGTAATTCTTGATAAATTTTTGTAATTCCATCGAAAGAGATGAAAGAACTTATTAACTCGACAATTAAAATTCCTCTAAAGCATCACGCAGAATTGTCGATATACGGGATTGCGAGCAATTCATGGCTATACAAATGCTCGAAGCCACGTTACGCGAATGTGACGATCGGGGATGACTAGAGCTACAAAAGCTTCGGCCGCGGCTTTCAGATCGCGTTGTATAGTTCTGATGTCAATTTAGTCTGTTACAATGACTCAATCGGAACACAAACAATAACGACTTGGTTCGAAACCGAGTCGAATCGAACTAGATACATTTTGTATCGCTATCACTGAAACTCGCTTTATCACCATTGCCGCCTTTCTCTCCGATGACGTTTGTCGTTAAGATTATTAGTTAACTCGAATTTTAATTATAAGGAGCTGCGCACAATGAAAGGAACAGAGAATTTTAAGAATTTTAAGAATTTCAACTTATCAAGAAACTATGTATTCCACAATACATGATTTCTGATAGGTTGAAATTCTTATTCATCTTTCCCTAAGAGTTTCTTCTATACCTAATGCCTTCTTTTCTATATAATTATTTTTTATATAAGAATTTCTTCTCCACCTGCTTTTTCTATATAATACTGTTTCTCAAATGATTTGTAGAGTTATCGATAGTACGAGCCTACAATGTTAAATGTGCTGTGCCACATCTTGCAGACTTGTAATCGTACCTTCAACTGAAATAGCAATCCTACGCGGTAAAGATAAATGTGCATATACCACGTCAGCAACGGTATGAAATCAGGTAGCTGAGGAATTCGCAGTAATATCGAGGCGCTTGCAATCTACGGTCCGGTTATTCACCAATCGATCTTCTTCCTTTAATCGGCTTCCTCAAGAACGTTAATTTCGCTGCTTGACACGAATTCCATAACTTCGTTCGTATCTAGACGCGTCTGAACTTTGACGGAGGTTCCTTTTTTAGATCCTTCGATCTAGTAACTCTTTAAACGAAATTAGAAACAATGCAGCGAGATCATTAAACGACTTTAACAAATTGGCTACAAAATTATCTCCTAGCATAACGATCATATTTGCGATTTGTGCGCGAAACATTGAATAAAATGCTGCTAATAAAAGTCAAGATTATATCCGTTCTCGTGAAGTAAAAAACGATGCTGTGACATCGATATTATTACTATTTACTTAAAGAACAAAATATAAGTAGAGAGAAGCAAAAATGGGATTCATAAATAAAGTTTGGAATGATAACGCTGCAAGCACAACTATAGGTACTTGATTAGAATGAAACATAATAACATTCTTAATAGAAATAAAAATTGAATTCGATTTTGGTTTTCTGATGATTAAATTTGTGAAGAAACTCGCTCTCACATCAAGGAAATCTGTTTAAATTTGCTTCCAATCTGACCGTTATCAATCTTGAACTTCATCAACACTTCATCTCCACTCCCTTAATTATTTCAAACTTCCTTAACCGCGTTTGCCTCATTTTTGCAAGTAAGTAATGTGCGCCCGCGAAGATACCTTAGCTGTAAAAAATATCTGCGCCCTCCACGGCTCGTTTATCACCGGTAACTATCCATTTATCGCGGTGCATTTACTTCAATCACGCGGACACGTAAAGCCATTAGCGCTGAAAAACGAAACCGTGACGCTGCCACTAACCACCTGAAACTTGGCCCTCGCTCGGTCGAACGTTTACGAAAGGCCTCTCAAGAGGCGTCCCTCTCGTGCAACCGGAATTAAGATGAACCACCCCCAATTAGACGGATCCG
This sequence comes from Atta colombica, assembly GCF_001594045.1. NCBI lineage: Eukaryota > Metazoa > Arthropoda > Insecta > Hymenoptera > Formicidae > Atta > Atta colombica. The sequence goes on along the minus strand of NW_017259498.1, from coordinate 873,594 downwards.
TACAACCGCGCGACCGCGCACTATTTTAAGCTTGTTATTTGCTTCTCATCAATTACCAGCGACCCAATCCTGGCGGAAATGGAGTACTTTCTGGAAAGCCTTCCACGCGGGGAATACTGAATTAAAAGCTGTCTGCGTCATTCGACATCACGATAGATAAACTAGCTGGTAATGGTAATTATTCGCTCCTCTCTGATTCTCCCCTTCTTTCTCTCCCCCTTCTCTCTCTCTCTCTCTCTCTCTCTCTCTCTCTCTCTCTCTCCGCTTTCCTCTCTCTGACTTTTTTCTCCACCCATCTTTCTCGGCTGAAGCCTATAAAATGTAAAATGTCAGTGGGTTTGGTTGTCTGCATCCGTCGTTACCTATTACCTTAATCGATGACGATTTACCTCTGAGTCTAATAAAAGCAACGCAGTGGGACGGAAACAGTAGTATATACGTCTTCCACCCCGATACCGCCGCCACCCCCGTCGATGCCATCGCTTCTTCAACAAACCGTGCTTTTCCCGTTGGGTTTCGCGAAACAATGATCGGGGCTTCCCGTTAACACGCCATCGATTTAACCGCTTTATCGCTTTTCTCGACTTTATTGGGTTTGATCCAGCAGGTTTCTCCCGACAAAAGCGCACAAATTGTGTGCAAGCTTTTTAACCACGCTTTAAAGACAATGAAAATCCGTTTGAAAGAGGTAAATTTGTGTTGCAAAATAAAAGCTAATGCTAGACAAATAATAAGATTCCTCTAGTACAAAACATGTTCTAAATTATTAAATATTTCATACATGGAAAGAATGAATTTACTGAAGTATTAAAAGTAAAAGTAAAAGAAGTCAAAAATTTAACTAGATTTTAAAATAATTTATTTTTGTTCGACTATCAAAATAATTATGTAGAATGTTCAATGCTAGAATATAAAAATTTTTTGTAGCATTGTTCATTATGCTTGAATTGTAAATAATTTTGTTCGATTATCCTAATAATTATGTAGGACACTCAAGTCGATTAAATATATCAAAATTTTTTGCAACATTGTTCAGCCTATTCAAAATTCCTACATAATTATTTTTATGTAGGAATCTAACAAAATTATTTTCAAATCTAGCTAATTTTTTAGATATTTCAGCAAAATCATTCTTACGTGAAATTGTATATAAGCGAAAATCTGCAAAAATGTTTCACATTCGAATTTTGCAATATTTTTATTAATAAAAAATTGGAAAAATAATTGCGAAAGAGTAAAAATAAAAATCTAATGAATTATATTCGTGAGTGACGCTTATATATTGGAACTATAATATTCAATCATTTTTTTTTAACACTTTTCACAATTTTTATCCATCGGCATCGATATGTTACTCGGTTGTATTTTTTTGTGTGGTTTTTTTAAAATGTATCATGGCGGAACATCTGGTCGAAAGCATCCAATCACCAATATCTCGGCAGCGAGATGGCGAATGTATTCAGCGACGAACATCGGATTGCGTCTGCAGGGAGCAGAAACGCGAGAGATAATTCGATAATCAAGGTACAGGTAGCTTCGCGTATATATCGGCGCAAATATACGGCGCTGTCGTGTTTAAGTGAGTTTCAGGCGCACAGGACGATGGAAGGAATACATTATAAATGGAAAGTATCTGATCCAATTCGCACGAGACACGTGCCGACGTATATCGACAATTTCATCCGCAACAATTTAGCGATGCAGATTCAATCTGACCATTAGTTTACATAAAAGAACTAAGCGTATCGGCAATGACAACATAAAAAACGATTTCCAATATATAGATTAGATAGATTTTCGACTGTAATTACGTTTGTCGAAAATGCATTTGGCTCGAATAAAATGTGAAATGATTCTAAAGTTTTCCCGACTTTAAACTAGATTTTGGATCTTTTCCAGATAAGTTTCTTGTTTCCACAAAAGCGCACGAGTGTCTCAAGAATTATGCCGAATTCTTAATTATGCTGCAGCGGCAGTACGTATGTATTGGTAACGGAAAAGTTAGCTCGGTTCGTCATATTCTTCGATTTATTCCGATCTCTTAACGGGTTCAATTTCTCTCGTAAAATAAATCAGCGTTCTTATTGCTACGTAATCATACTCAAGAAAATCAATAGATCTCAACTTATAGGGAAGGAGAACGAGAAAAAGAGAGAGAGAGAGAGAGAGAGAGAGAGAGAGAGAGAGAGAGAAAGAGAGAGAGAAGAGCTTCTTAAATGCCGAGAAAACAGTTAACGGACGATATTTCTTGGAGCGAGGTTAGGTTGCCTTTTCGATCGGCCATTGGAGAGTTTTTAATGCTTATCCTAATGCCAATCTCTTTGAAGATATTGTAATGAAAAATTTATGTTTTTGATTTAATTCTTATTAAGCACAAGCGGCAAACTTTTTTAGGTCCGCCATATTTATCATGGTGAAAAGATTACATGATGTGCTCAATTTGCAAGCGTCTCTCTCTAATTCTTTACCTTCTCACTTCGGTGACCGTTCAGATCCCAGTTTAGCCAATCTTAGTTGTTATCTTCGTCGCACGCACATCACTTAGATTCACTCTCTTTTTATCATGTATTACCTCGTACTACCAACATTTGTTCGCGTCGCATGCTCCTACCAGAATTCCTACTCACCTTAATGCGCTCATTGGAGTAGGAGCTATATAAGAATTGAAACACATTTCAGAAATATATACTCAAAATATTTATACTTTTTTTTAGAATTTTTCATAAATATAAATTTTGAAATATTGTAAAATTCGTATAAAAAAATTTGAGATATTTTCTAAACAACTATAAAAGTATATAAAAAAATGTTAATTTTACTTTTGCATGTATCAGAAAATCCACTATAAGTCTTTAAGTTAAAATGAACATTTTATCTTTAAGAATTAACAGTGTATATAACATAACACTGGTAACATGCCACACATATTATATTTATTGGGATATTTATATTTTTGTATGCGTACATATTAATAAAATAACTTAAAAAAAATTGTATGTAATTTATTGACAAATTAATACTGAAATATCTTTAACTTAACTTCATTTGTAAATTTATTTTTACGACTTGTTTAATTATTTTAAAAAGAATAATTTTATTGTAAGATGTGACTTTACTATATGTATGTAAATATTCACTTTTAATAGTTCTAAAATTATCTACTATAGTTATAATTTTATATGTAATCTTTTTACATTGCAGATAATTTACAGTTTAGACTGCAATGTGCGGCATCTCCAGAAATTGGAGATAAATTTTATATATAATTAGACATAAATTTTATGTCTAACAAAAAATAGTTTAAGTCCTCCAACAATAAGGTCGGGATCAGATGTGATTCTCACGGCTTCCGTTACGTTCGAAGAATCAGCTATCAACATTTAGATTATTTCATCCTTGTTTTATATTTAATGAACGATAAAAATAGAATGACACAATAGCGTTAATAGCGCACTAGTGGTACATCTGACTTCGCCGACTCTACCATTAAAGAGTTAATCATTTATTTTTTCTTCTGTAAATAAACACAGGAAGTTTCATGTTATTTACTTCTTCTATCCATCTTATACATAAATAAAAAAATGAACAAAACAAATCACTGGGTCGAATACAATCCTACTTTCTTAAATACATTTTAAAAATTATATTATTCTTAGAGAATTATGAACAGTTTTATTAAAAAATGATATTTAGGTATTTGTACAGAGTATCCCCCCCCCTCCAAAAAAAATTACAAACTTTAAGGACTATATAAAAACAATAAAAAATAAATCAAAAGATTATCCTAATAAATATAGGCCCGAAAATGAACGATTACTTGTTTATTTAAACAAAATATCAGAATTAGAATAAACAGAATTTTGACCAAATCTAACAAATTTTTCGCCCCATCAATGTCATTCTAAAAATTGCTCCCTAGAAATTTACTCAGAAATCGAAAATTTGTAAAAGATCAAGAAATATCTTGACAATTCCTTTGTTTATTAGGACTTTTTGACTTATTTTTTGTTGTTTTATATACCTTTAAAATCTGTGACCCTTTTTTTGGGATACCCTGTACAACAATATAATAACAATAATACAATAATACAATGACATGTATATAACAATAATATTTATTTGTGTAATTCTATTTTGTTAGTCTTTCTTTGAATTTTATTACAATCTTTTCCAAAAAAGTGCAATAAGTTGATGCTTTATATTTATATAGCTAAAGCTATTATATCTATAACGATATTCTTTACAATATTCTTTTAACTATTAACTTAATTTTTATTTCTGTAGATATTTAAGCTTTTTCAATACACAGAGCACTGAAAATTTTAGGATT
>NW_017259498.1:867400-869164 GCF_001594045.1 Atta colombica | reverse complement strand
AGATATTTTTTTAAAGAGGAAATTTAAAACTAGATTAAATACGAAATCTAATAAAAAATTGCTTACAATATTATTCCAACAATTTTACAAACAGAGTTTGGTTGAATAAAGTAATAAATTACAATTAATTAATATAAACTACATATTACTATTGAACACAAAATTATATTTTACGCACATATAACATTTAAAATTCATTATAAAAATTTTGTTAAAACATATAACACTCGTTAAAACAAAAAAAATATATGTTTTAACAAATACAGAAAAATGTTACGTTAAATAATAAAAATAAAATGATTTAACAAATAATAAAACAAAATTTACGATATAGGAAGAATATAATGGATGTTTAAAAGGAGGAAATCGCAAATTCTACAATTTATAAATTTATTTTTATAATCTAAATTTTATTTTATTATGTGGATATGTTTAAAAATATATAACAAAAAATATATAACATTTGTCTGATTTATATATTTATTAATCTGATATCGGATAAGCTTCAGAAAACCAGACAGTCCGGGTTAAAACCGGACAGTTGGCTACCCTATATTAGATCGAACATTTCTCGTATCAGACGACGAGCATGCAGATTGGCCGCAAGATACGAATACTCGCTTGGTTCATCAGAGACTAACATGGAAGATGTAACGCGACGTTCGAAACTGCCGTTACCTCCCCGAAGAAGTTGCAACTTGCAGCAAGAGAGAACGTGACACGAACTGGTAAGTGCTTCGTCAACATCCGCGAATTCCGCGCCACCCATACTGTGCGATGCATTCCAAAATTAAGCTCCCCCCTCCCCACCCCTCTGACGTTTCGAGCGAAACGAAGCCGAAGCGTATCGAAAATGTGCACGTGGAATTCATGAAGACGGTAGCGGCTCCTTTGATGTCGCGGTGTGTCTTTCGAAATGAAGCTCTTATCTAGGTCCTTCGACATCTCTTTCATCATCTTTGAATTACACTTCGGCAAATATGGCACACCTACTATCGATATCGAAAACCTCGTAACCTATCGAGTAATAGAAATTTTCACAAGTAGTTTAAGAAGATAATTGTACAGAATTTAATGTTTAAATTAGCATCTCAGTTATAATAGAAAGTTTTCGCAAGAAAGTAAATGTTATGTTTATGAGTGAATGGATTCATTCACGAAGGTATTTCAACTGTGTGAAAATGAATAATTCATTTGTAAAGTGTACTATCAGAATAAATATTTCTTCAGATATTGAGAAAAAATTATGTTAAAGTGTTCTCTTGAGATAAAATAAAATAAATCTACCTTTAAAATCGATAAAACAAATATACAAGGTTCGTGAATAATAATACAACTAGGAAGGAGATGATTCTACATGAAAAAATAAGTCTAAAACATAAAATTAATTTTTTTTCATTTAAAACTTTGTTTTCAAGAAAAGTGATTGTAAGTATTTGTCGAGCACGTGTGCACTTATCTATCTCGACTTAATGGCTCTCGCTGATTACTATCTCCGCTCATATTTGTGTTTATTATTATACTAACCGAAAATACACAATAAAAGCAAGATATTCACGCGCAATGAATTTTTGTACTTTATAAATTGTTAGAAACGTTGCTCATTCTGGCAAATATATAATTCTATTCTTTAAAATAAATTTCTAATGAACGTTTTCTATTTTTGTGCTTTAATTTATCAATTAAATCCGTACAGTTAACAAATATTAAACGATTTTCTCGAAAAGTAGTCTTTAAAAGTCTTTAAAAAAATTTTATCTACAT
>NW_017259498.1:855269-867300 GCF_001594045.1 Atta colombica | reverse complement strand
TATATATGTATTATATATATATAATTACAATGTTAATACACACAACCTTCAGTTCTTTGACAATCTCTTAGAAAAATTCAATGAAGTATAAAATTAAAAATTTAAAAAATATATTTATATTCCTCTATTATATTAATATCGATAATAGGTATGAATCTGCCCATAAATTCGTTATGTTTCATAAATCTTCATCGATCATAAAATAAATCCGATTAAAATACAATCGTTAATATTCATTGTTGAAAGTAATAAACTACACGTCGATTGAATGCAATCTATGATGGTTAACGTAAATGAAATCGACACAAAATGTAGGTCAAAGGGCATACATTATAGAGGAACAATTTTTGATGATACAAATTATGCAAGCGTCGAGATAGTTTAACGAAATCAATTAAAAACTTTTATTTTCAGGCAATATATCTCGGAGAAAGCGATATGCTTTTTTAAATATATTTTGTTAAGGAAATTTTTCTCGGTAGTTCTCTATTATCCTATATTATCAACTTCGCGGCTACGTAAAAAAACCGCGAATGGTCTGAATATTCTGAAAAAATTCACACCGATGCGATACGCTGCGGTGTGTTACGCTCTCCCACGTTTTCGAATAACGAATGGAGCAAACGCAGCAATCTGATGAAACGAATGGAACGCATGCGGTAACCGAAAGATGAATACGCAATGTCTCCTGACATTTCAATTCAACTACCATTCGCATTGGAATAAAGGCGAAACAATGTTAACTATAGATTTTTACCAGGTTGATAATATGTCGTATTTTGATGTAGATGGAATATTGTATTTACTACCATAGATTGCATCAATAATTTCAACTGAGAACTTTTTCCAGCGTAAAATGAATACTTATACTATATTCAAGATAGCTTTCAAAAATTTGATGAATTAGGCATTTCAATTTTTAATATTGACCCCTTGAAAAGCTCTAACAAAATAAGTAATTAATAATCTTGTTTTTTAAGGGTTTTCGGGGTCGTTGAATTTGATTCTCTATCTCTAGAACTTCTTCTGGCCTCTAGAATTCCAAAATTTATAAAAAAATAATCTGAATATCATGAAATTTGGTTTTAAAAAATTTTTAATCATTGAATTTGAATGTCGAATTTCAAAAAGATAATAACCTTCATGACAAAAAATCTAATGTCACAGTGCTTGTAAGCGTCAGAGAGAGTCAGTTTGAAAATCACCAATTGTTTAATACTAACTGTTTGTAACATTGATGAATTTCAAAGACAAAACTGGACACTAATTGATATTACTTCGCAATTAAAAATTCTCTAAGATATCGAATTTTATAATAATCGAATTGTTTTTTAAAATTCTGTTCGTCACATTGAATTTACCGTTTTGAATTTTTTATTTTTGATGACCTCAGATTTGAATAAAGCATTATCACATTACTCCATATTCCAAGCTTCATACAAATTGAGAGAGGTAGCAGTTTATAAAATAAAATGGGATGACCTCAAATGAAGTCACCGGTTAAAAGGTTAAGAATCTTTGTAACACATTTTCACACATTGACAAATTAAAAAAAATTTTTTTAAATAGATTATTAAAAAAATGTTTTGAAACTAAAATTAAAGAAAAATAAATTATTAGAAGAACGTACTGAAATTATAAAACTTTAAAATAAAATCATTATTCGTTTTATTTATTTCTGAGACTTTACGAAAAAATATTTTCTTTTAAATAATCTATATTACAAAAGCTATTACTCAGCATTTTCACAGTATAAATACTCCGTCAAAAAAAGTCCATTCAAAAAATTTATAATTAAAATTCGATGCGACATACGTTTTGTTCGCATTCAGATTATGTATTTATTTCGGATAGCATGCATATTTGTATTCCATTCATTTTAAAGTACGGATATGGTACGTGGTTGAGTCCACCAGACAATTTCTCGCAAATTATATTTAGCGTTTCTCATCCCTAGTTTAAACTACTCGGCAGAATTGCGTGCGTGCATTAAAGTGAATTTCTAGTCTCGGACGTTGCCTCTACGCGCGATCGAATTTGCAGCGAAATTAGATTTATCATGACGATAAAAAAATATGTCTGCTGTCCTAGAAAAAGAATAGATACCTCAGAGCTCAATACGATATGCTTTTGAGGGAAGAAATTAGGTTCACATTCGCGCACGTCTTATACTTTATTTCCTAACCCTTTAAAGTCATGCCCTGAAAAACTCTTGTTTGTTCCTTCGAAATAAATAAAGATGATTGCACAATATCACGCGATAATAGAGCATTATTTATACCAATATCAATAAAAACAAAACTATTTTTTTTGTATTTATTGAAAAAAAGCAAGATAAATAATGCTGATATATTTTAGCATAGTGTATCAATATAAAGAAATTCGTATTACATTTGCATTTTATCTACTCCATTGAATTTCATATTGCTTTTAAAGGATTTTTGCCAAGTAGGTTGATAAAATTACGAATTTCTATTATAATAATAAAATGAATATTCAGATAGATTTTTACAGACGAATAGAACACTGAAGCTTGAAATATATAAAGAAACTATGCAATCGTAACTATTCAACCTAACGTTCTAATATTAATATCAGAAAATTATTCATAACAATCAAGAAAGATAATTATATTAGTTAGTATTATTCAACAAAAAATTTATGTTTAGAGAATATTAGAAAATTTCTGTAATAAAAGTTCATTCAGCTTTATTGTTGCAATGTATAATAAAATATATAAAACTATAATCTTGATTCATAATAAAAGATATAATCTAATAACAGAAACAAAAACGTTATGTAAAACAAATATATATCATGATAAAAAGAAATTTGTAATATAAGCTGAATACAGCATGTCTTCCCGAAGAAGTTATTTTGCCTCTGCGATAAGCGCGACATAAGAAAGGTTGCGTAGAAAAAAAGGAATAGAAAAGAAAGCGAAAAAAAGAAACGTAAGAAATCATATGACACAAGGCGGAAAGACGTTCTGCAAAGAAATCCCACCAAAAAACTTCCATTGTTAGAAACCGTCCTCAACGCAATGGAAAAACCGACATTACGGCAGCTCGTACTTCCAGTCTCACCTGATAGAAGACCACCCGACACTCATACGACGTCGAAAGGCGTCACGGTGGTAAATCTCACTCCGAAAACTCCTGTTCCTAGGAAAGCCCACGACCGATTTCGCGGCGCGTCGACAAAACTTTCGCCGCGGTATACGCCGGCGGCGGCACGTTTCGCCGCATTTATCTAGATGTATCTTCCAGTTCGGCGCAAGCCAGAAATATGGGAGTGAGAATTGAGTTTGGTGTGTGGGTGGACCTATACGGCCGCCACCACCGCCGCCGTCGCCGCGCCGCCTGCTATCCCCATCCCCGTAGCATCGTCCTCGCGCATTTAACAGCTTCTCCTCCCCCGATCCTTCATGGTTCAGCGATAACACTTACGCAATTCCTGCTATCGCGACGTGCAATCCCGCGCGTCAATCAACGGCTCCGAAACGTGTTAATTTCCGCGAGTATCTGCCACGATATATCCGCAGGCCGTAAATCCAACCTTCTCCCCTCATCCTCGCACATCCATGGATCGTTACCAATTCATTTCAAGGATCATGTTTTTGGTTTGAATGATATTTAACCTTAGAACGCTAAACGCTATCGATATGTAAATATTACATACACATGAACGAAGTCATTGAACGCTAAACTACGCCTTCAATTGATACCAGGAATATCAGGCATGAAGTAATTAAAGTAGATTATTTCTTTATGCGACGTAAAATTAATGTATCGATAGATATCACTCAATAGAATTCTAATTAAGATTGATTACTCGTGATTGTTTTCAGAACATGTCTCAATTATTTATAAAATTAATTGAAACTAATCATTACAAGAGTCAATCGATACTTTAGTAGCAAATTATTTAAAAGTACGCCGCAATCACAGTCGGATACAAACGTCGAAAAGTATTAACATTAATAAGAATTCCACGTCACGTGTAAATTTGATCGCAGTATAATTTTGCATCATTTTCTTTCGCAAATCTATATACAGAAACGTGGTCGTAGAAATTTGTGGAAAGTGACATTAAGGTAACTTTCCGCAGCAAAAGCCAGAGCGAAAAATCAGCAGTACCGCACGACTGAAAAGAAAGGGAAGAAAAATCGATATTCCATGGTTTATTTGAATTCCGCGGTCTACCGCACGCTCGAACGTAGAACCAGAATTTGCAAACACGATCAGAATGCGAACGAGCAACCGAAGGCGAAAAAATGCTGGTGAAAAAGGAATAAACGTGATTGCTTTAGTCTCTTAAGTGAGAAGCTACTTTGAACGAAACAATAGAAGAAACAAAACTGCAGACAATGAGTCGTTGGCAACAAAAATCGCCTATAACAATTGTCATGTATATGTAATCATTTTATCATGTATTTCTATGTTTAAATTTTCTTTAGCGCGATGAATAATGAAGTAGCCGATTTATCCCTGAGAAGAAACGTGCTCGAAAGAGAAAAGGCGAAAGTATCGATCAGAGTCCAAGACGCTGTGGAGTATCTACGCTCTATTGAATGAATCAACATTCGTTTCCGCTCTGCTCGAGCAAATACATGTTGCAAGTGTACAGTTACGCGAATAAATGTGAAGCGAAATCACTGCGTTTTAGTTCAAATTTGCGTAGGTAATGTCGTCAGTTGACGAATGTTTTGTCTGTCGATAGTCTGCACTAATGTTACACGTTGCATCCGTGATTGTTATATCTTTCGATTGCTCCTTGTCATCCAAGTAATACGAGAAGATTTAGAAAAATACTTAACACATCCAAGATAATAATATATATATATGATGAATAATTAAAGCAAAAAAATAAAATATGTTTTAAACTTGTAAGTATCTAAGATTGCTGAACAAAATATGCTATAGAAATAAACCATAAATTTGTTTTAAAATCTGAATTATATATTATCATATGTATCAAAATTAATATAATCAGATAAATCAGATTTATCCGATTTATTAATTATTGCGTTAAGTATGACTAAGCGAACAAATTTAAATTTATATAATATACATACTTCTACCACAATTACATAAAAATAATTTCTTCTTTCATCAAAAAAGATATTATGTAACTTTTCATATCATTTTGAAATATATCGCGGTATCGATTTATAAAAATTCAGCCCAATTTAAATAAAACGTGTAAAGTACAATTGCACAAACTAGGCGATTTATTCCAACGAGCAAAAAAGCATTAAAATGACGTCAGTTCGTTCGTGTCCCAGTTGCCGTAGCGACGTCAATCAACGAACGAAATTGCATTTGCATCTCGCTACCATAATCTTGCTCCAGACAAATTTATGGTTAAGACAACTTATCGGATGAAGCAATCCGCAATTACATTTCAAATATAGCAAATAAGCACAGCTAAGAGAAGACCGTCATTATTTCAGTAGTCTCTCTCTCTAGAAATTGAAAATGGTCTCGAAGACATATCTTGTATTGAAACAAGCGAAATATCGACATAAAAAGTCAATCACATGGTATCTTTGGATTTATAAAAAGCACAGCTCGCGACGTTAGATTGACATGACGCAAAACTATTTTCATGACATAGAGAGAACAAGACGCGTGACAAATAAAAATCCCGAGTTAGATTGCACGAAACATGGTTCGTGCACCCTTGTTAACTACGTGAGCCAACTCTGATAGCGAGAAATAAAAAAAAATAAATTCAGCCATTATCGATAATAAAAGTTATATTCCTATCAATTCAACTGTCAATACAAGTTTAGAATTATATTTTCGTTTATAAATCTAATTCTACATTTATTAATATAATTCCACGTGCATTTTATTGAATTAAAGTGGAAAGACTTTTTTATAAAAGATATTTATTTTGATTAGTTGTCGAAATCCGCCACATATAACAGTCAACCACGAGTTTCAAATGAGTTGCAATAGCTATAACAATCACGAGTTATAAACTAATTATAATTAATACAGAAAATACGTATTCGATGTTGTCCTCCATGTTTTCCTCATTATCTAGCGATAGCAGTATAATATTTACACGAGATTTATTAAAGAATGTTACTTTTAATCATATTAGATGTAGTAAAAAGAAATTCATTATTTTTGCATGAAATTGAATGGAAAAATAATGGATTTCTTTTTACTACACCTAATACTATGTTCATTTAGTCCAATTCAGCTACATGTGTTTGACATGTCATATTTTTTGTATATCGTCTACAGTCGCTATAATAGAAGCCGACTTACAGATGATTTTGTTATAAAAAAATCAGTGTTATTAACGTAAATTTGATTAAATTTGGCGGCAGTCTGTTCTAACTTTTATTAGAAACACTAGTTTTTTATTTAGCCATTTTTTGGCGAATTTTGTTTCAATATGCCTGCTATGACAATAAAAGTCAGTTTCATTTTCATGCATAATAAATAATCAATAATAATCAATACTATTTATAATATGACAACCTTTGCAATATTTCATACAACACGTCGCATTGCTACTTATTACTTATTTATTTCACTTTATTAATTTATATCAGAACTTGGTCATCTGCAATCATCTCAAATCGTATGATGGTAAATACGCCAGCCAATGATGTTGTAAAATGGCGGAAATTAAGATAAGCATGTTGCTATGCACAAATTTGACCCCTATTAAGCTGGATCTGCACCAGCGCAAATTGAGTTCGAACATAGTCAAAAATTTATTGCTATTTTGTTACTAATTAGTTGTTCCAGAGCGAATTTTGTTGCTTCAACCGTTTAGCAGTAAAAAAAATGGGTTCACCTTTATGGCAAACTGGACTTTTCCAAAATAAAAAAATATATACAGAGATGCAATATCAAAAAAACAAGATTTTATTGCTTCTTTATTGTGCCAAGACAGTGCAAAGAAATATCAAAAAAATTACATTGTTAAACAAATATCAATAAATAATCAAAACTGCATCGTTACGCGTAGCAGCGTCATGATTAAAAGCTATGTGTACAGAGTTAGTTGCTCACATATTTTGGTACTAAAATGTTCCTCGTAGCATATATACTATCCAAATATGTCCATTTTCGATTTTGTTGTTAATTCTAACACACGAAAAATAATTAATTATTGGTGCCAGCGCTGAGCACTTTATTCACTCAAAGATTGTTTCAAGAATTTGTTGCTCACAAGCTTTAGGTACCAAAATGTAACATATGCTATCGAAATATATCCATTTTCGATTTTGTTGCTAACTCTGACACATAAAAAATCAATTGTTTATAGCGACCGCGCTCGCCTCGCGCGATAAAATTCCCTTAAACATTGTACAAGGAACCGTAAAATACAGTAATGAGAAATTAACTTAAAACAGAATCATAGATTATTATGGAAGCAATAACTGACACACTTTTCAGTATACATACCTATTTTTATGTGATAACTCGATAACAGTAGATCATTCAAACAATAGAAATGAAATAAGAAAGCGATGTCACAATAACAAACGAAAACAATTAAAAGGGAGAGAAGATTTGAATCAGTTATTATTATTTTAATACAACATATGTAGTTAAAAATACATCTAATCAATCCATTTCTGTGAAATGTTTAGTTTTAAAGTAAGCAATTTTTATTAATGCGTGCGCTTAGTAAATAATAAACTAATAATAAATTTAAGTTGATACATTATTTGAATTAAGCTTTTGTTAAACTTGTTTTAATTAAATTAACTATGTATTAAGCAAGAACAGTGATAATTTATAGAAATAAAAATAATTCAAATTAGGTATAATTTAAATTTACTATAATATAAATTTAATAATGTCAATACATCGCAGCTAACATTTTTATGATAGTGATTGTATTTATTATACTGTAACACATTTATTTATTATAGGTTAAGGGAAAAATTTTTTGTGCTTCTGACTATAATTGAACATAATAATTATATACTGTTATAATGTAATACATCCTGTGTATATAATTGAAAATATACAATATATTATAATTAGAGTTATTATTAACATAAAAATGGTTCAATTACAATTAAATTATAATTTATAAGACCCTCTTTAGGCCAACCATATGGCAATAGTTGTATATTTAAAAATGCTAAAGAAGTAAAAAAGTTTGTATATACGCAGTTTATATCGATCTTAGATCGCTCTATATGATATAAGCCATCGAAGAAATTCAAGAAAGTGTCTCGTAATCGGGCATGTAAAATTTAATCGTTCGCGTGAACATGGATACCTCTCCCAATGAGGAACGTACTCGACTGCGAAAACATGCTCGTATACATATTCCGATTACGTCGAGTAAATATCAATAATTTAGGAGAACCGCAGCAGTTAATGTACCATTAAAGACGCTCGTGGAGGCGCGCATCGCGTCTACGTGCAGAAGAAAGCGCTCGCACGTAATTCAAGATGTTGCAGCCTTGGTTTGCGTAATATTCGCGCAAAATTCGCGAAGGATGGAACAGTGAAACTACGCGATCGTTTATAATCCTCCGCGGAGAAAGGGAAAGAGAACATTCGCGCGCTTATAGCGGCTGATCAATAAATCCTGCCCTCACGTCGGGTTAACATCTCGCCAAGCTCGCGGCCGAATTTAAAACGTCATCAGTATGCATGGATTATATTGAGGCAGAATATTTAAATTTAATAAACTATCGATAAATTCATATCTACATATTAGCAAGTCGTTAATGCATTAAAATTTCTAAAAGAATATAGCTACTTTTTATATCAAACAATTTGCGCAAACAATTTGATCAATGCAATCGCTTAGGATATACTTGAATTAACAATAAGTAAGTATACTTAATTAAGAAAAACACTCGTCTCTAATATCACAAAGAACACAATTATGAAATATAAAAATATATAAATCAAAATATGTTTAACGTTAAATGTAGTGATAAAAATGCAAATCACATTGCTTTAATAATAAATTAAATTTGATGAAAATTATTATAAATTAATTTGATTTGTACCGAAAATATTTTTGAAAAATATTTTTAAAATATTTATAAAAAATATTTTTAAAATATGCGTATTATTTATATATTTCCTACATATACATATAATTTCATATATGTAATCATTTTCACATATACATCCATATATAACTTCAATTATAACAATTTTTATTATTATTTCTCTTCAATGACCTCTGTTACACGGCATGCTTAATCGAATTTAATAATATCCGTAGTTATGAAATTGGCCAATCATAGTTGTTCCTCGGAAGAATGGAACGACTGTGATTGGCCAGTTTCATAACTACGGATTTATTAAATGTATTAAGAGTATCGTGTAAATGTAGTTAATATTCAAGTATCTACTCTACTGTATAGAAATTTCCAAGTCAAATAATATCAATAAATAGAAAAGTTCCTACATAACTATAATATAATAGTAATGCAAAAACTTTTTTACTTATTAATATTTGAAGATTTACTTATATTGAAGATTGTCTAAATATACGCCGAAAACATGCGGAACTTTTTAATGTAATGATTTCGTTTTTGATTGCGTTTCAATCTCGTTGCTTTAACTATTTCTGCAACGCTTCCCGCGCACAAATTCACCATTTTTGATTTTGTTTTATTACATTTGATGTTCTCGAGTCATTGTTGTATTTTTCTAGAAATCCCTTGTTATATCAAGAAAATTTTACTCCAAAATATTCTAAAATATTTAATTAATAATATATACTGTTAATTTTCGATTAGTGATCTCTTTTCTTTGTATCTCATTACAGTTTTGTCGACTTTCTCACGAATTCTGAGAAAGATTTGTCATGGAAAATTTTTTCTTGCTGTATGAACACGTGCAACACGTGCATACTTTATTATACATATAATGTATTTATATAGGATAAAACTACTAGTTGTGGAACACTCTTAAAAAAAAATTCATATTTTTAACAATTAATAAAATATTTAATAGTTATGATTGATCATAAAAAAATTACATTATGGATGATTTTATTTCATTTCATTACCGTTTTATATGTTTAATTTGAATTAAATAAAGTAATGACAATTATTCACAATTAGATCCCATGTAGGTACTAATTGCGGATCAATTCACCAAATGCTTTATCCTTTTTGACGTTATTACATCCCATAAGAATAATAAAAATGATTTGCGCATATCGCAATATATAACGGAATTATAGCTAATGATTCACATTTAGTTCTAGGATTTAATTGGGTTATGATGCCATTTTAACACATTCAAGTTTATTTAAAATTATTATCAGTTAAAAATTAATGATAATTATAATTACAATAAAAATTAATAAAAATTATACGTTTAACAATAAAAAACAGTTCAATTATGAACACTTTTTACATATAGACATGTATAAAGTAACTTCGTAAGTAACTTATATTGCCTATCAAAAATTTAATTTATTAAGTATTATTTACTATGTTTATAGTAAATGAACTATATCGGTAAAAACTTTGTACTGTCTACTACTATTGTAATGATATGAAAAAAATATTAGAACTCCGAAATATATATTTTTCATATTATAAAAATAAATTTTTTAAAATCCTTATATTTTTGCCGCACATCCCATAGGGGTGGACTACTCGTAGGGGGAGAGGGAGTATGTACGGCTCATGAAAAATTTACGAATAATATAAATATATAAATTAAACGTATAATACACAATAATTTATAAAATGCGTTTATAAAGTTTTATTAAGGAATAAGAATGATAAATATGTATATGAAGTAATAAATAATAATTACAATCTTCCTATATATATTACAAGTATTATGACATGAGGTACATATTTCATATAATGCATTTAATGGATTTAGTGCGCTGAATTCAATCTACGCACTTTGTATACTTTAGGTATAACTCCCGCTCGCTAAAAATACCGTATATTCCAAACAGGTAGAATATACAAAACAACAATCTAAACAAAGAAAGCAAAGCACTTGTATTTTGCTACATAACATGCTTTACTATTCCACTACACGTATGTATCATGAAATAACTAAATCTTTTATACGGCCTACAGTAATCATTTTATGTAGATTATAATTTATGGCATTACTTATTACAGTGACAAATCGATTCAACTCACAATAATTTCATTAATATTAACAGTAAGAGGCTGAAATCATAACACAATAGGTACTAATACAACATAAAGGCATACAACAGAGTAGTTACGGGAAAATTACCCTTCACTCTTTCTATTTTTTCTGACTTCTGCGGCGTAAATCCCAGCGCGGCGTATTTGTCAGAATTACTCTACTATATATTTTATATTCTATTTTGATATTTGAAACAAAAAAAACTTTTCAGGATAGCATTATTTGTAAGATTTGAGTTTTTAAATATTTTATAATAAATTTACGCAATAAAAGTATCGTTATAATGATAAACAAACCTCTGCGGACATATTTAATTTCAACTGAACATAACATTAATTTTTTCCATGAAATCTAACGCTATAATTTACTATCTACTATAAACGCCGTAAGGCAATTCGTACTATTACACTTTGAATGAATTTTTAGGGATACATACATTAATCTTGCACATATAATTAGTTAATAACATCAATAAAATGTAGCGCTGTTCCTAATAAATTAAACTCGATTGACACTAGAAAGAAATAAGGCAAATGCTAAAGAATCTTGTAATATATATCATTTAATAGAAAATACTATAATTATTTAAATATAAAAATTAAAAAAAGTGATCCGGAATTAGTGCCAGATCCACATCTAGTGTTTTTATCCTACATAAATATATAGTGCTCGCCAAAAGTGGCATCGATTCAATTAAAGATGAGCTAAGAAGAACACACACACACACACACACACACACACACACACACACACACACACACACACACACAACTGCCAGAAAGTTTAAAACCAAGTATTTTAAAGATTTAATTTTGTGTTCTTTTTACAATATTTAAAATATGCAAGTCCAATTTTACTTTTCACAATATTATAATGACTCTAAAAAAAGG
>NW_017259498.1:844008-855169 GCF_001594045.1 Atta colombica | reverse complement strand
TATAATTATAATTATATATATATATATACGTATACAATAAAGTATGCACTGCGATCATGATTTTCTTATTTGTTACATATAAAATATCAATTTATATAATGCATATTATTCTACAAACAATACTAACGATTCGATATTGTGCATAGTGGTTAATTTTTTTTAATTTAATTCGTTAATGAACATGTTACAAAAAGTTGCGCTATTAATTGCATATTGTGATAAATCTGAAGATGCAGAAATATCTGCAATTTTACCAATTTATACAATACGCAACAAATATAAAATACCCAGTGACGAGGAAACAGATAATAGCTGTTTCTTTTATTACAATAAAATTTTTTTATAAAAATATTTTATGTTTCTTTTAATACACATTACAACACAAGAGAGATTTAAGATTTAAGATTTTTAATACGTTAAAAAAAACATTGTGTATTTGTGTTGGAAATGGTTCACTCGCGTCCTTGTTAATCGTTTGTGTTGAATTTTTTAACATATTCGAGTGTTAATTTAACATGTGATTATGTTTCTACGTTAAATTGATATTCAACATTTCTTATAGTATCAAAATGACACAAATTATGAATAAGTGACATATCATGAACAAGTAACATATATAAAAATAATGTGTTTTAAAATATAAATTCTAAGATGAATGAAATATGCGCGCGTAATTTAATATATCATAAGTGTTAATTTTATTGAAAAAAATCACTTTCTACTATATTCATCGTAATGAAAAAAAAATAACACAAAAATTTAAGTTTGGAAATGAAATATGTTAAATTTAACACAAATTTTTCTGTGTAGAAAACAAAAAAAAGAAATAAAATTGCAAAACCATATATCAGAATCTTACAAAAGAGAAATAAGATTTATAGGCAATAAGATGTCATATGTCGCTTGCAATACAGGTGCGTACGTTAAAGCATTCACTTTCAACCAGACTCCATGAAACTTGCGTGCACGATGCACATTATACAATGAAGACATAAGAATGCGGTAAAGGGAGAAATGGAGAAATACGAGATGCATCTTATCCTGTTCCATACGTTGTGAATCTATCAAGGATCTTTCGGTACACTGCAATCAATTTCAATGTGATCGTGCACGATTAATTTTTGAAAAAATAGTATCGTTCTAAACATTCTGCGGTAGACAGTGAGAATTTAAATTTCTCTCTTTTTGCTTTTTTAAAAAGTTAACAAAAGTAATATTTAAAAAAGTGTTTATATATTTTTACCTCAAGTATTATATCATAATGCAACAACTTTAAATATTATATATATTTGAAAATTTATTAACATGTTTATCATATATAACAAAATTATTTTTTCATTGCGTGTGACTATTACAGTAATATTCAGAGTCCCATATTACATATTAATATATGCTTATCATATTACATCGTCTGTGCATTTGCACATTTGAATTTGTCAAATTCCCTAATTAATCAAAAACCTATTTACTGAAATTATTAGCAATCGCACAACTCGAACGTTAATTCCATATGACCGAATCGGTTCAAATTTCATTGCAAGTCTTTGTGCATACACAATTTTAATTACTTCACGTGCCCTTATGATCATTCAATACGATTGCAATTGGTGGATTCATGCTTTTTTCGAACATAGAAATTTATTTCACTGAGCAATTATATCAAAAATAATGTCTTCAATGCTCTTTTGCTCTTTGCTCTTTTCTAATTAATATCGTAATCTCTTAATTGCCTTAATTTCTTAATATTTGTGAAACTATTAACTATTATTATTATTACTTACATGTATTGATACAAGAAATATATGTGATTAAACATAGATATTTAGAAATAAATTTATACGATTCGATATTTAAGAGATAACTTTATATATAAGTTTATATATATATATAAACTATATATAAACTAGGACTTTTCTTACATTTTAATTATTAAAATTTCATACAATTTTCATCACTTCTTATCACAATGATATTTCATAATACGATTAAAATATTAGAATCGTATATATATATACGAAAAGAGGAGAGCAAGAATATGATGAATAAATTATCGGATTAATAATTCTAATATTTTAATTGTATTACGAAACATCATTGTGGTAAGAAGTGATGAAAATTGTATGAAATTTTAATAAATAAAGGTTAAAACGTAAGAAAAGTCCTAGTTTCTCCTAGCTGTTTTATGCGCCACAGGAAAAACCGAAAACGATCTTTCGCGGAAAAATAACTAAGAAGCTTCAAGCACGGGACGCGACCATGTGCCCCATCAAAAAACTTGCGCAAAGTGGCGTAGCGAGTATTCGCGTCAGAGAAAAAACTTCTGCGAGCTCGCTTCCGTCGATTTGTCAAACGTACCGAAACGTATCCGATTCCGCGTTCCGTTCGAGCTATCACGAGCTGTCGCTCGCGCGTGAGAAATTGAATCGACGACCTAGGTCTTGAAGAGCGATTTTCTTAAGGACGATCTAGAATTGAAAATACACATGCACACAAGAAAGAGTTTAAGTATATATAGTACACAGTTTTAACAAAAGGTGTTTAAACTGTTCATTTTCAATTAACTCTGCTAGTCTCCCTCTGCTGTTCGGGTCTATTTCGTTCAACATTTATTTTCTTACTAATATTTTAATTAAAAAATTTTTTTCTCTGTTATATTTGATGGCTTCGTTTGCTAATATATCTTTTTTCGGAAAATGTTTTATTTTTTATAAATCATATTAATCTAAATGATATAATCATATAGTAAATTTGGACATACTAATAGCATTAAAAAAGTAACTCAAAATACTTTTTCTTCTTTATAACGGAAACTCTGATGCCATTCACATATGCAAATTGTCAAGAAATCTAAATCGACATTTTTTAATCGGATTTTAATGTTACTATTTTATAACACAGAATATTCATCAACAAAGTAGGTTTTTCTTTAAATTATTTATGTTATATAGTACAAGCATTTTGACAAAATGATAGATCTCATCTTGATCGGAAATGAAAGGAAAATGCGGTATTTTCGTATAGGCATTATTAATCGACATTGCTTTACGGGAACCTACTTCACTCATCTATCCATGCGCTGAAAATAAATTTGACGCTCAAACTTAAACCAGAACTCGTCTTACATCAAGCTAAAAGTCACTCGAAGTTCGCGTCAATTTGTCAAACGTACCGAGACGTGTCGGGATTTCGTGTTCCGTACGAACTAACTTGAACAATGTACGAGTGAACTCTATATATTTATAATGGGCCTTCAATGTCTCTCAAAATCATTTCGCACACTCATATAAATTATCACTATAAAATGCAACTTGAATTATAATTTTAAGTACATTCTTTCTCAATTAACACTTTGAAGTTGATTGCTAAGCAATTTCAGCATTAAATTTGATAAATCTAATAAATCATTCTAATACATTGGTTTTTTTCTGATGCCTTTATTGTTAAATCAGTTAAAATATATACACTCAATTTGAGTTACTTTTTACCATTTCTGTAGGTCATCATTGCTTCTATTCAATATGTTATTAATTTAAATTTATTTAAAACCATGCAGTTAAAGAATTTAATTCAAGAAACTCTATTAAATTTGACTTAAATTTAGTTTATTATTTATTAAGTGTATATGTTAACATGAACGCTGTTTAATTTAAAATCATAAACATGGATTGATTTACAATTTGATATTGGAAGTAAAAAATAATAAAATGTTTTAATGTTATAATGTTATTATAACTCAAGGAATTTGATTACTGTCCTTCGATAATCTAACAGTGTAATACAATATAATTTATATTATTTCTTTAATGTTTTAAATACTATTGTTAGTAAAATTAAACAAAACTTTTGCAGAAATTTAATTATCCAGATATGTGTGATATAGCAGTCAAAGTGTTAAAACTTGTAAAAATTAACTAACAAATAACTGTTTCTAGATGAAATCTTATATAAGTTATATCTACTATCGTTTAATTTAATGGATTTAAATCATATACGATCAATCTTCAGCAAATATCTACAGACTACGTTTCTGAATGCGTAATAATATCGCAGATATATTTGTGAAACTGTATTTGTACAGTATTTAGTAACTTTACATGCCATATCTTTCTATCTATATATATGCAGCACATGTTCTTGATTTTATTCAATTGAAAAAGCACGAATTGCTTAAATGATCAAAGATATCAGAAAAATTTGTGCAAATTGAAATTATATGGCGATGGTCGTGACTAATAAAGATATGGCCTTGCAAGAAAGTGGAAAATAGGGAATATTTTCGATTAGCTCGATCGAAGTCAATCTCGCTCTTTTTCCAGGCAGTTTCAGATTCCGGTATATCGGATTGATTTCTGTTTTGAGGGGTAAAAATGCGATATTGCTAGAGAGTTGAAGTAGTGGTGGAAATTTCTCTTGGCTTGCTCATCACGCGGTGAGAAAATCGACAAAAAGACGCCGGAGTCTTTTAGCATCCTGAAGTCAGTATTGATAAAACAATTATTTGTTTATTGTTTTCATCACACATCACAATAAAAAAAATTTTCATCCTCAAATAATTACAAGTAGAAGAAGTTCAAATAGATAACAATAACCATGCTATCATTTAAACACTGACAATAATTAATGTAACTGTGTATAAATGTGTGGCAATAATTGTTTACGAAGTTTGTTTGTATCTTAAAATAAATATTGTACCAATATCACTAATTTTAGTTAAATAAGTTTCCTTTCTTTTTCTATATTATCCTACAATCACTTAACAATTCATTATTTTCGCAATCAATTATTAAATCGATTATCTTTGTAAACAGGCATGATTTTTTGGCACCTTTTCTTTTGTAAACTGCTTGCTTAATTTCCATAAAACTATTGTTAATGTTGTTTGATAATGTTTATTTAAATCTAAAATCAAAAATAAAATATTTAAAATGATGGCTCCAATTATGGCAAATACAATTTTTTTAATAATCTGACTATCACACACACACACACACACACAAAACTTGGTTTTAGCGAATTTTTAATTCAAAATAACATCAAGTTTCCAGTTTCACTTTATTTGAAGCTACGCAAACAGTACTAATTTTCAAATTGACTCTTAAACTTTAATTAGGTATACCTGTGACACTAAATATCTACTTCATTAAAGGCTGCTATTCTTTTGAAATTCAATTAATGGTATTACGTAAACAAATTTTTGACCATTTTTAATTCCCTCTCTTCCTCATGTAAGCAAGTGTAAAGATTTCTAAGACCTTTCCTCTCTTATAATTACGTAAGATTTTTCCACGCAAAAAAGGCTAATTTGCTAATATCATTAACAGCAATTAGTTTTGACATGACATTTTTTGTCATGTCAAAATTAATTACAACGCAATAATATGATTTTTTTCAACATTATTAAAAGAATCATACAATTGCATTGAAAAAATTGTGCCAAACGAATTGTTATTAATAATATCAGTAAATTAAATATATTTTTAATTTAAAATATATTGTGAGAAAATGAATATATAAATATATAATACAATATGTTGTTAGCAAAATTAATATATTTTATTTTATATTATTGTATAATTTTTTTCTTAAAGCTAAACTGAATTGCACTTTTTGCACGTTAAATTGATTTATTAAAACAATTTAAATTCTTTAGCATCGTCGTGTTCAAGTCAATAAAGCAGTTGGCTTATTTGTCGAGTAATTGCACATGATTAGTTCTAATACTTATAGATCCAACCAATTACGTTCAACGGTAGGCTCGATAAGTAGGCTAATAGTTTCGGTTAAAAAAAAAGCTTCAACTTGAACGCGGCCATTAGTCCGTTTTGTCAACTCCCGCTCATTATATTTAAATCGCACTTTATAATTTATTTATGCCACTTTATCAGCAACAGATTTGGAAAGTTTTTTTATAAATAATACTTATCGTTTTTTATCAGCAGTAGACAAAATCTTACGTAAAGATATATATGACCCGCTCCCCTCCTCATGTAAGCAATCATCTGAACCCCCCCCCCACTCTCTCTCCCAATTATGCTTACGTAATATATGGACGGCCCTTTACGTTCAAATTCAACGATATCAAGACTCTCCCAAAATCGAGTTAAATAATCAGATAATAATAATCAGATTATTTTTTGAAATTTGAATTTTTAATTTCTGATGCCAAAAAAGAATTCAGTAGTTCCAAAAATTCTTAGAAAATGAGGTCTGCTTTAAGTTTCTTTGTTAGAAGGTTTCAATTCTTAAAGAGTTAAAGTTATATTAATTCAACTTCAATTTAACAAGTATAATAAAAATAAATAACAATTTAAAAAAAACAAAAATTGCTAAACTGATCTGATTTAAGACTAAATTACTGCAGTTGTGAAGGGTTCTTAAGCGATCGAATAACGCGAAGATTAGATTGTTACAGAAGCGGATGGAGTAACTCAACGTCAAATTTCGCTCGCTGTCGACGGTGGATTATGTAAATCGATCTCTCGTCGCGTTAAATCGCGAGATTACCCAGAGGATTTTAATCGCGATAATCGCTCGCTCTTTCTAATTACTTTCTATCACTGTCTTTCCCGAAATAGATTTTAATTTTTTACAATTTCACATTGAGAAATCATTAAGATGTTTTCGCACCATTCGGCTGAATGTCAGCGTTTCTCCTATAATTATGCGTTTCATACATTAAATAGTATTTCAGGCTATTTCCTGAACGGTTTTCGCAGACTCCATTGATCGGCTTGTTCTACTTGATTACATGGTACAATACGAACGGAAATATAGCAAGAATATCAAGTGTTGTGATAGGATATAAAATTTTTATAGGGGATTTTTGATTGAACATTCGTTTTATGATATATTAATGCACTTTTATACAGACAAATACAATATTTTATTCGCTATACACGTTTATTCTCCAGCACTGTCTTAAAAGCTTTATTTGTCTGTAATTCCATCTTGCATTTTCTATATTTTTTATAACTATAAGTTTACATTTTTATATAATATATTTCTAAATAATAAAGAAAATATTATTCTTCGATATATTTTTCTTTTTTAAAAGAGTTTAAATTGGTTCTAATATATAATAGATTTCGATAAATCGGAACAAAAATGTCATCTAATAATAAATAAATTTATAGTAATAATAAGCAAATTTGTTTCGTGTATCTTACATTGAGAGAAAATGTTTTTATTTAACTAAATTAATTTAATTATCTGTATTGCTTTCAATGGAAACTGTGTGTATTTATATAAATATAACATGTTTGACTTAAATATATACATTCTTTATCGAAAAAAATAAAGACGAACTAAATTAATTTACTCAAATAAATTTTTTTCTTAATGTAGATTCCATTTTATTGTACAAGTTAGACATTTATTCTGTATTCAAAGCAAGAACAGCGTTCGAAAATCTAACAAAGATTTTACGTAACATTGTCGCAAATGAATGAAAGACGTAATTCCACGGTGTCTCTCACGTTATTTCAAGAAAAATGTTTTCTCTTGAAAACGCGTTCAGCTTTCTCATCTTTCCGATGATATTATTTAACTGTGAGTCGGGAATAGTCATGTTTCCTATCGCACGGACATGCTACGACAGTGTCCACAATTCTTAACAACATAGTTTCAGTGGTTTTCTGATGCAAGATATTGTCGCAGTTCGTGATTAGATATCAATAAATTTTCATCGCGAATATAATAGAATATTTTGACACTTAACATAATGAAGTATATAAAAAAAAAAGACGACTTAAAATATGAAAAATTTTCAATCGAAAATCTTGATTATACAATATGCATGTTGCATGCACTTAATTTCACCGATGTGAACCTGGCTTATTTTTCACTTTTTGTTTAATTGTTTGAGGTACAAACAAATACAAACAAAGTATAAATGATCTACGGTATTAATTATTATTTTTGATAAAGTTCAGCGCCAGATTCACATCGGCCTTAATTTCAAGCGCATTATTTTCCGTCTATTACTGAATACATGTTATATTCGTTTATTCTCTTTATATAATGTTACACATAAAGAGAAAACAATAACAAAAACTACTGTTAGCTTAGAATTTTTCATTTTATGGTATATTTTACATCAAAATAGAAAATTATATATGTTTGTTTCCAAAAGTAATAAAAATTATTTTCGGTTACGACAAAATAAATCTGATCAACCGATTTGGAAAAAATATGGTATGTATAATCGAAAATTATATTTCAAAACCAATTAAAAAACAAAATTGATTCCAATTTTCGTTGCTTTTACTAATAAATATAAAGTTACTATCGAATACAATCCAAGATTAAATCACGTATAGAACAAATAACTACTGAGTATGTGGCAGTACCTTGGCTTGTTATGCTATTCAAGTTATATAATTCTAAAGATAATCCTCACAATTAATTCATGGAAGACCAAAGCCAACAGAGATGAAAGCTTTGGCATTGTGTAATGATGTCGCGGTAATAATGACCATAGTATGCTTGAGCACTACCCGATGAGTATAATTTGTGTGTAAGTGTGTGTATATAGGAGTATAAGTATATAGAGTTGCCGAAATCACACCGGCTTTTAAATCTGATTCACACTACCTCGCTTAAAAATTCAATTACTGTATTTATTGTATATACTTTCTTATGGGTTAGATGGGTTACATGTAACGCTACTCTGTTATACTCGACATGAAATACAATACAGGAATATTGTTATTTATATGTATATATATGTATATATATATATATACATAAATAAAAGAATCGTGATAGCGTTGCTATTTTTCAACGTATTTCATAACAGAATTACGGAAGATATAAATTAAATAATCTTGACCTTTTGTCGTAATTAGAATATTAATTATTAAAATTAAATTAATAGGATTAAAGTTTGCTTTAAATTTTTTTTACAGATAAAATAAATAAAAGTTTAAAAAATGCTCTAGTTTCCTAAAATGAATCATAATGTAATTTTCTAAATCGCACCACAATCTAACTTCTTAAATCGCGCGTTACTTAATATTTTTCTTATATTTTTATTCCATTCATTATTATGTAAAAATGTATATTATAAATCTACGCAGTTTTTATTTTTTTTCACACAGAAACTTCGTAAATTACTTCTTGAAATTATCAAAAATTATAAAAAATATATTCTTAGATTTTTAAATATAATAAAATATAACTTTTTCCTTTTCTAACTTTTAAATTTTTTGCGTTATTATAATATTTTAAATGAGGAATATTGATATGATGCGATTTAGGCAACAAATTTCCTCGTTATCAAAATTGCACTATAATAACTAATCCTCATAATAAAATCCTCATTTTAAATATTATAATAGTGCAAAAAAATTATGAAAAAATTACATAAGGAAAGAAGAAGAGTGCAGTTATTGTGTTATAAAAAATTTGAGAATATTTATAATTTCTGAGTTATGAGCCTTTAAGTAAATGGTACAATTTCGATAATCTTACGCCACATAAATTGTAAATTTATAATAAGCATATAAGAAAATATATTATATCCGCACTGTGATAAATATTTGTATAAGTGCATCTGCACGCGTTATATCAATTATATAAACTCCATTCAACAATGACACATTCCTACTTGAAAACATCAGTGTTTATAAAAATTAATACATTTTATTGTTTACTGTTAATGATGAAAAATACTTTTCTTATTTATTATTAAAAATGCTAATTTTACTATATTTCGTCATAACTTTTCGCTGTTTAATTGTTGACAATGCAATGATAAGAGAGATAATATCTATTCACATATTAACCTATATATCCTCGTTTTTCTCATTTCGTTACAGAGAAAACATCATTAATAATTAAGCAAATAAATATGCAAGAGAGTGTGTGCACGTCAATTTGGACGCACAAACGCATATTTACCTCCGACGAGAATCGCGACGAAAAAGAATATTGCGCCTAAGTAGAGAAAACAGCGTACGCGTAGACACGTCAATGAGTTTGCGTGTTTCCCATATAATTGCGTACGCGATGTTGCATTTTAGCACACGAGTATGCTACACTTGCATACGTACATTCGTATGTACGTACCCACGATACGAGAAAGACGTGACTGCGCGATCGCGCGATGCGCTTTGCACGGTGTTTCGTTTCTTCGCCAAGTACACGAACTAATTGCGACCTAGGTCGTCGCACTCTCCCGTGGCGAGCGTTAATGACGGCGCGTTGAATGTCGTCCTTCCTCCTCGATATATATGTCACAAACACAGTCGACAGCCACGCCGGAGAAATGGCTTTCCGATTCAATATCAGCGCATAACAAGCGAAACGACATTTCTTTTAACTGGTCAAGGAAATAACCGTATCGATCGACAGTTTGAAAACGACATGAAAATGAAGCAAGGATTAAAATTGTTAAGTTTGCTACGATAAAAACGATATTCTTGAAATATAAATTTTTATCAATTAAAGTCAAACTGATTAAATTTACATTTTCTATTAGAATTCCTATATCTATACAGATCAGTGTACTTTTTTAATCCTTCCTCAGTGATAGATTACTATTGAATTTATTTTTAAATTTTTAACTTTAAAAATTAAAAATTGATTTATTTAGCAATAATTTTCTCTCTAGTCTATTATATGAACTATTAACGTAGATTATCATTAATGTAGATGAGTTCATGTGTCTCATGTATAAGAAACAATTCTGTTAAAACATGAATGAAGGGAGTACATTCGAGAGTTCTGCGCATATTGTCCTATCACTTGTGTCGATACCCCGAGGAATCCTCGAAATTAGCTCGCGTAATGAAAGTCAATTTTAACGATTTCCGTTAATTTCCAGGTCATCGAAAACGTTTCGTGAACATGCACCTGCATCGTTTCACGAGAAACTATTCTCCTTCTATTTCTCACTGAGATTCATTATCGATCTACTGTTTCATTTTGTCCGTCGTTTTAGCGCAAATTCTGTCTAAGCTGTTTATTACATCGCATTTTCATTACATAAACATGCTAAACTAATCAAATATACGTGATATTTTTCAAGTACTAAATTTTTATATCTTCAAAAATTTTTTAATATCATTAATAAAAAAAAGCAGCTTTTATCGAAATATTCTTTTCAATATTCTTATCAACGCAAAAGTATATATACAATTATACATATATATATATATAT
>NW_017259498.1:839668-843958 GCF_001594045.1 Atta colombica | reverse complement strand
AGTATTTTTTTAATATAATAAATATCAAGAAATATCTGTAATTTTATTTTCGCTTACGTAATATTTATATCAATATTAACAAAAAACAACTATTAGTTTTTACTTTTTTTATTTATTAGTTTTTACTTTTATCACTTTGTGTTGTACCTGAACATGCAAATATAACTTACTATAGTTTTAAATGATTATATTCAAAAATTGTTATAGCCTCGGTATTTTGATATTAGAATTTTAGTCTCAAAATAATTTCAAAAGGAATCTACATAATCTGCACCATTAGCAGATGGTGCGTTAGGTATGAAACACTCTGTAAATTGTATAAAGATATGTAATATAAATATAATATAATATAAATCTTTGATATTGATATTTAAATAATATCAATTACAAATTTAAAATAGTAATATATGTGATAGAGAAGTCAAGACACGAATATACTTAATTACATCAAATATACTTAATTACATCAAGAAATAAAAACTAGTTTATTATAACATCAAAAACAAAAAAGAGAAGAAAATTTAAACTAGTTTTCTTTAACAAATAAATAATAAATAAAGAATATTTCAACTTGTTGTTAGTCTTCTCAATTAATAAAAAGAATTTAATAAAAAAAAAATTAAGGAAATGAATACATAAAAACTGTAATAAAAAATGTTGGAAAATATAAAAAAAATAAATAATAAATCCACATTAAAAATTGGAATATTAAGTTTAATATTATACATATGTAGAATAAATAATATTACAAGTAACACAGTTAACTTAAGTTAACATTCTTCATTATATATCTTTAATGTCCATATCAAAGATAATCATTTCATCGTTTGAAGGCGAGAAGAAATAGAGTTAAAAAGTAAAAAATTTGTGTAAGAAGTCATCAAAATTGTACATATTGTCCAGAAAAAAACTTTAAAATCAATGTTGAAATGAAATCGAAACTATAAAAAACGAAAGAATATATGCCCAACAATAAAATAAAATTTCATGTCGGTATAAACATATAAAGGAGTAATTTTATTTTCTCATCCTGTTAAAACCAAAACATTATTCATTTGCGATTATTTATAATTTTTCTCTGTTAAAAGTATGATTATCATTCTCATATTTGGTATTTATCATACAAATTTACAAAATTTTATATGTTCTATAAAATCTATAAATATATATATATATATACTATATATATAAAATATATACTTATAATCCAATATACTATAATTTGATATTGTTTCGTGAGATAATAGATCTTTCTGAATTAAAAAGGAGCATATCTTAAAACTCGATATTCAGCATAGAAAATTACCATATCGTTCCTTGAAGCATTCCGTTTCTATCGAGAATTGCTCATCGATTCAGCGGAAAATCGTTTCTTCTCATGACGCGTGACGCGAGCGTAATCGATATCTAATCTCGTCATTCTCGTTACCAGCCGTGTGAGATGGAATTCCAATTCCGATCATCCCGAAATCGATCATCGACAAACGAATATAGCGTAAAGATCTGTAGAGACATATGATATATTTCGCCAAAGAAAATTTGAAATTTTTATACATTATGCAATGACATTTCGCTGTAATGACTTTAATTGAAATTAAAGATGACGGGAACAAAAATTATTTTTATATCAAATTTATTGTTCCTACGTGATTCATTTAAAAATATTAATTTCTTTACCCTTTTAAATTAAATATTATCTGAAAGTAAGTATTAAAGAATCTTCTTAAAATACTAAATTCTTTTATTTATTACTTTGATTACTTATTACTTTATAAATATTGCAATATAATTTCATCACATTATAAATTCTTATAAATATATTCCTTAAAGTCCTTGAACTTTTATAAAATTTTATCGTATCAAAATTCGTAAAGAATCTTATTTGTTGGTTCATAAAAATTTTCGGACATGTGAGAAATATAAGAATTTTTCAGTGTACCAATGAAACTCCTTATAATTTAATAAGAAGACATCCAAACGAAGTGCTTCGAACGAATAACACAAGCGAATGAGCATCAATCCCATTAGAAGAAGCTCGTAGGAGCGAATACGTCTCTCGCTGCCAATCGATATCTCATCGATGTTTAAAACGAGTAATTGGTTTTCTGGCACGCTTGTATGCCACTATCAAACGGATAATTTTCTGAATACTGAGTACGAGAGGATTACCAGAATACCGAGCATAAATGCGCCATGTTATTTATAGTTATATCGTAAAAAAGGAATGGTATCATTAATTTTATAAAATAAAAAAAACAAGAAAATATTTTATAAGAGAATGATAAATAATAATAGTCTATTATTTAAATTACACAATTTGCAAAAGAAAATCGTAAAAACTTTATTTCCACATTTTCGTAGAATTCGAATTTTTAGCTGATTTAGTATAGAAACAAGCCACAAACACACGAATTATAAGTTTGTATTTTTTTAATTAGCTAGATCATGATTTTATTAGTATATATTAATAAAGTGCAATAGTTAATTTCTGAGAAATAAAGAGGTGTCACTTTAGAAGACTTATGTCAGTATTAACGACTTTCCTTTACTAATATTATAGCAATAATAATTATAAAAGTGAACCTCCTAAACATAATTTTTTAATCATGCAATTATCACAAATATATCAAAAATCCCAAATACTTTTCTTTCTGTGTAGTTCTATTAAAATTATATTAAAACAATAATTTTATTTATTTTTTAATGTAAAAGAGTCGATGTTTACTATTGATTAAAATCAAAACTATCAGTTATTTTACTATACAGAGAAATCATGAATAATTTTCAAGAGAATAATTCTTTCCAACGACATATTTTTCTGTGCAAATATTTGACATTAGCCGACAGAACGTATTGTAAAATTCGGGAAGCCGGCGTTTGTGTTTCTTCGTATTTTTCTATTTAAGGTACGCTGGTTCGTATATTGGAAGGTGAAATAATCGACGATGCGCTATCTACGCCTTAGAATTTCCCAGCATATACCAGGTGCCAAATTATCACCGACATAGAAAGCCTATGGGACTGGAAATAGAGTACCGCGGATCCCGATGGTATCGGTCCATTACCGTCTCAGAATGATGAAAGGCACCTGGCACAACTATTATCCCGACTAGCAACTGGACGTACGCGGTCCAGCAGTCTTCAATTTCTCAAACGTCTTACCCATATCGATTGGCTGGGGAGAGAAATTCGTAAAAGCAAAGCAACTGATACTGGCACTACAACGTCATGCCTCTGTAATTTGTCGTTTCGATAGACTACCCGTCTTAATTCCATTAGCGGACTTATGCTCTAGGCGATAGACGTTTATCAATCATTAATTCCTTCTAAATAAACAGATAAGTTTGTTTCTAATTTTTGTTAAAAATGAACTTTCGATTGATGCAAAAGTTATCGAGTGACATAAAATTATCTACGTCCACAGCGTGAAAGAATCGCGATACTCTCCGATGTGCTTACGAGCATATACACATATATAAAGGAATCGGCGAAGGACAGAAAATCATAAAACGTGAAACTAACATCACCATCAGGCAAAGTACTTTTTTACGCTCGTCGCAGCGCACATCCACATTTTACATATCAATATCCAGACGAGTCCAACATGCGAAGAGATCGAAATACCCTGAACACGACGTCGCTGAAGAATTTACGAGGAATGGATGGTATTTGACATCTCGCGAGCACGATCCAATGACGTCGTGACGTCGTCACCTTGCCCGATCACTCGACGTGCATATACAAAGTGTCTCTCCTAAGACTGGCCATCCAAATAACATCCACAGTTTTGGAGATAGGAAATGCTTGAAATAAAATTGTTCGATATCGAGAGAGACATCATGTGATGACATTTTTCCCAAATGGAGGCGCTTAGGAGATTTGAAGATTACCGTTTTTTTAAATGGAATTATGTGAATTTTTTATATAATATAATTCCTTTAATTATTCTGCATATAAAAGTATTAAGATAATGATATCGAAAAACCAATAGTTCATGAGATATTTTATGCTTCCGGCACATATTGATATAAAATGTTAGATAACTTTTAACTTTTTGATAATCGTATCTTAATATATTTATGAACAGAATAATGAAATGAATTGGTATGGAAAGAAAACACATTCATAAAAGTATTAAGGTACGATTATCAAAAAGTTAATAGTTTACAAATTATTAATATTTACAAGTTATTTAACATTTTATATATCAATATGTGCCAGAATAAAGCATAAAATATCTCATGAACTATTGGTTTTTCGATACCATTACGTATATACATGTGTGTGTGT
>NW_017259498.1:831577-839568 GCF_001594045.1 Atta colombica | reverse complement strand
GTGTGTGTGTGTGTGTGTGTGTGTGTGTGTGTGTGTGTGTGTGTGTGTGTGTGTGTGTGTGTGTGTGTGTGTGTGTGTGTGCCAATAATCGTCAAATTCCCGATAGTTCTGGCTGGCAATAACAACACCGCGTATCAACTACCAATCGATCAATTAACGAGAAGAATGGAAAGTCCGTAAAACCTAAGAGCGGTCGTTATCGAGATAAGCGCGAGCGCTTCCACTCTTCAACGTCCTCGCACGCGTGGTCACACTGGGTCGGTCATAATCCTTTTAGGCTGGCCACAGCCCTTAAGTTCTTAAAACATTTTCTGTACAGCATGGGGCTTAACGACTTAACTGCTCTGAGGGGCAATCTGTAAAGTGCCTTGCAAGAGCCGGAACGAAGCACCTCTTTTAAGCCATTAACGAAGCAGCTCGACGCCGCGATCGAACGAAGACTGATCAAAATGGGCCGGTCACTGCCTCGAGGACGATACAATAATGAGCGCATCTTTTATCGCAAATATGCACGAGATTTGTCCAATAACTTCGATTTGTGTCTAAACACGTTCCATTCCAAACATCTCGGAGTATTCAGACTCGAAGCAAAAAGAAGTTAGAGACAATAAGTCGATATGTATGTATATTGATGTTTCACAATATCGATAAAGATAAAATATTGCAATGCTGTAAGAAACATAAATCATATTTAGTTCTTTTTATATCATAAAGAATAATTGTGGAAATTTTTTCTAATTTATTGTAAATTTAACAAGCGTAATAATGTCTGTAAGTTATATCCTATATATATATATTCTCACTGTATATCACCACAATAAATTTTTAGAATTAAGGCAGTAATTTTTAATTTCAACTGTTAAATGTAAAAAAAGACAGTGTCAGTTTATGGAAACGACGATTTTGCTGAAATATCTGAATAGTATTTAAAAATTTAGTTAGACAAAGATCTAAAAATAATTTTGTTGAGTCATCAAAATGATTATTATTATGTAAGCACTTAAATGTGCTTGCTAAAGTTAGAACTTTTTGTAGCATCATCATGTTAGAATTTTCTTGCAATTATTTTGATAGCCCAACAAAATTATTTTTAGATCTGTATCTAGCTAAATTTTTAAATACTTCAACAAAATCATTCTTTCTGTGTAAGTTATATTTAAAAACTGTTACCTTTTTGCATAGACATATATGGTATAAAAGATATATAGATATATAGTTTTCACATTGCACAATTTATCAAAAATCATTCTTTTCTGCACATTTATAAGTTAGAAAATAATAAATATTTTAGTACCATGCAAATGTAAGTGACACAAATGTGTTAATATTTGCCATACATTGAAAGGAAAGTATTTAGTACTTGTGACCTATAATTGCATGATAAAATAATTATGGTTATAAAGGCTTCATAATTTTATAATTATTAATGCTAATATTAATAAGAATTACATTTACAATTCTATTATAACATACATTTTTTGACTCTAATTGGGATTATTCTCAATATTAAAATTAATACGATTTTTAA
Organism: Atta colombica; assembly: GCF_001594045.1. Taxonomy (NCBI): domain Eukaryota; kingdom Metazoa; phylum Arthropoda; class Insecta; order Hymenoptera; family Formicidae; genus Atta; species Atta colombica. Next base: position 838,040 of record NW_017259498.1, on the reverse strand, counting down.
AAAACGACTTATTTGAAAGACACTAAGATGATAAACACATCAAATAATTTAGATGGTAATTACAATAATATAAAAACTCATCGCAGTATGTAAAATTTCCATTATGGTATTGATCATTAATAATTAAGTATATCAACGTGAGAAATTAGAATATGCCGAAAAATTTGGATGAGAACTTGAATGTGTAGATACATTACAGCGTTGTGATGAATAGCGGTTATCTTAAAATGATCTTAAAAACGCAATCGCAAAGGTTCGGAATTGCACTCTCAAACTGACAGATGATCAATTATAAATATTGTTTAGAAACATAATTTAGAAAAAATAATATAAAATAGTGTGCTAAATTGAATGATAAATCTAAAGACATTATTTGACTTATCTAAAGACATTTGTCATATACACAAGTTTTTATTTATGTAACCGTTTTATCTTTAGACTTACAATTTTTATTTTATTTATGTAATTAAAATATCATTTTTAAAATTTTGATCATGAGTTGAGGAAATTATTTTAACTTGCTACTTACATTTAATTTACCATATTATTTTATACTATTTTTTCTGAATTATGTTTCTAGACAATATTCATAATTGAATCATCTGTCAGTTTAAGAATGCAATTCCGAGCTTTTATGATTGCGTTTTTAAGATCATTTTATAAGATAGCCATTGGACCATACGCTGTAATGTTCACACATTCAAGTTTTTATCCGAATTTTTCAGCATCTAATTTCTCACGTTGATATACTTAACAACGCTCGATACTATCCATAATGGAAATTTTACATATACTGCGATGAATTTTTATATTATTATAATTACCGTCTAAATTTTTATTATTCGTGTTTATCATGTTAGTGTCTTTCAAATAAGTCGTTGTTTTTTTAAAATTATATTAGTTTCAACATTGAGAATGACTCAATTAAGGTCGAAATTGTTATATGTTATAATAAATTTTTGCTTCATAATAACACAGCATTAAGACCTTGTGGACATGTAGCCCTGTACTTATTATTAATTTTATAAATTATTTGAGCCTTTTTCTTATATTATTATTTACAATTCTGTCAAAAAAATATATACTTGGTACCAAAAATAACTTAAAATAAATTACAGTTAAATTACAGTGATTATAATAATTTTTTTCTCTTAATGCATAATGAGATATTCTTGTTGAGGATTCTACAGAACATTTGCTACATCCTTTTCTTCTTTTCATCACCAATATTAAAATTACAAGAAAACTAAAACTAAAACATTTATGCTTACGAAAAGGACAATTTTGCTGAAGTATCTAAAAGTATCAAAAAATTAGTAGACATCTGACAATATTATTGCGTTAAACTATCAAAATAATTAGATCAACTCATGTAAGGTCAACTCAAATATAATAAACAATACTATAAAAATGTTGACGTTCTGGTAACCAGTTTGAACATCTTATAAATAGAACATCCTATAATAGTTCAACAAAATGATTTTATACGTACATTATTGAAAAATGAGTCTATAAGAAAACATAATAACGTTATGGTTCAACTTTTCCGCTTCGATTATTCTTATAGCAAGATCATTTAATATAATAGCTAACAACCGAAGTAATTATCTGCGAAATATATTCAAATACGTAATGATTTAATCAAAATATTCGGATCGAGTAACGCTTTGCAGCGGTATATTTGGGATCAAATGCACACGGGGAAACGGCCGGCTCGATAATCCGGCGAGACTTTCGAAAATTCTCATAACGTTACCGAACTCTCATATCGAGACTACTCCTACAACTATCTATACAACGTATACTTGTAAGTGAGCCTGGTGCATACCAGTAATCTCGCTCAGATTTCCCAAGAGCGAATTAACTTTGCTGTCTTTTAAGAACAAATTAGCGTGAATTTTTTATTATATTTTGGCCAACAACATTATACATCAAGGTAAATGTCATTTCGACAGTGATCTGAAAGTCACTTATATAGATGGTTTTTTTCAGTTAGAGATAAAAGAACAAGCTAATAATGGAAAAAGATATTTCTTACATTTCTATATTATAAATACAAAACATTTAATGGAAGTACATCCTATAAATACAATTTATAGGAGGATCAATAAGGCTATTTCTGATCCCTCCCAATTTCCATTAAATATTTTTTTTTGCATTACATAATCATTAGGAATGTCAAAAATAATCATTATTAGATGAAAAAAATATCGATTCATCAAACAGTAATTAATATTAATCTAACTAAGTATAATCATCAAAAAAGTTTAAAAGTTAAATCGTAGTGTTTAACAGGTTTAAAAAACTCAAAAATAAGACATCTAATTAAAAAATAAAATAAAAAGTAAAAAAATTAAAAAGAGATTGAAATTTTTACAATGATTATAACTTAGACGCGATATAAAGGTTTAAGTTTGTAAACAATTATAATAATTGCTATTTGTTATGGATACTTATATATCAAGAATAATCAAAAATTAATTTTTTTCACTATATAAACTATATTTATTTTCACCTTGTGATAGTCTAAAATGACATTAATGTGATGACAGAGCAGTATAACGAAAAAAATAATAGTTTAGTTATTAATTATTAAAGAACTTAGATGCCATGTGGTAGGTGCATCTAGACAGTGATATATTTAGATTTTTAGACTAATAATTAATTATGGCTTTATATCGAAATTCTTTTGCCGCCTATAGTTATGTTTAACGTTCCTAACAATCATACAATATATAATAAAAAAATTGTTTAATTGTTAAAATTAAGAGGGAGCACAAAACAAATTTATTAATTTTCCTTCTCACATTTATGAAAGTATTATTTATAAATTTAATACATATCTTATTGAAATCAAAATTTTTGAAATTATATAAATAAATAATTTTTGAGCATCATGTGCTATTGGTAACACTATATTTTAGTCTCTGACAAAATATAACTAGATGAATAAATAAATAGAATGAATTTTTCATCGATGCAACTTTAATTTATCAATAATATTCTATAACAATACGTAATTTAATTTCTCCATTGAACGCGGAAATAACTGATGTGTCATAATTTATTACGTTCTCATTTATTATTAAGTATAGCCTTGTAATTACATTATCTTATATTCGATTACTTTTGCATTAAATGTTACGATTAGAAACGATTAATATATATATTGAAAAAATAATTTTATTGAAGTATCTGAAAACTTAGCTATATTCAAAAAAAAAATCTTGCAATTATATGACGAAAATAATATCTAAATACGAAAAATTAGCTAAAATGGATAAACTATCAAATACTGCGATGTTATATAATGTTATATAATGTTTTGCACCTAATCAATATAAATGACAGAGATAGAATTTATCTGCACCATTTGTCGAATTTAGCAAGAAAATCTCTCTATGACATCCAATCAAAATAATAAAATATAAAAATGACTATATTCATATTATGACTACTATTCGTTTTAATGATTCCTATTTGATTATAAGACCTACATTTTCTTATATACAATTGTTAGAATATTACTGCTAGAAATTCTACATACGACAGATAATTTTCTATCAAATATAAAAGATTACGATTTTAATTGTTATTAGAGTTCTAACTAGAGTAGCAAAATATTACCCTGAATGAATAGATATGTATCTATAAAAATAATTTTGTTGAATTATTAAAATAATTATATAGGACACTTAAACTAATTAATTGTAACTAATTGCTTGAGTTTACATAATGAATTTTGATAGTTATTCAATTTAAAACAAAACTATTTTCAGATCTGTATCTAACTAAATTTTTAGATTTTTCAGCAAAATTGTTCTTTTTATACAGTTGTGAAAGCACACGATATAATCGATGTGTTAATCTTTTCAGAACAGTAAAATCTAAAATAATATTGAGAGATCTCATCGTACTCTATAATTATATATTATTTACTAACTGATAACTGAAGGCGTCAATTCAACTTGTTTGCACTTCCGCGTGCAAATTTATTACTTGTTAAGGAAATGAGCATAATAAGACACAAATTATTTGATAAAAACTTGGTTAAGAGAAAGCCATCTAGCAACGAGTCCCGAGAAAACATGAATATATTTGGCAACGATCAATACCAATATAACTGTACGATTATAACACGTTACACAATACGCAAGCTCTAAAAATCTACGAATCCATATGTAGAACACGTCGGTTTACAATTGCGAACAAACTTCCTCAAGTACATTTGCAGTTTTCTTTTTCATTGTAGTTTTCTTTTCGGATGCACATTGCGTGAGAATATTAAAGTTTTACACGTAATGTACGTAATAGTTATCTGTATTGCTGTTTGAATAATCAAAACTCTATTTTAAATAAAAATTATCATGTATGGATTACATAATTTTCATGTTCAATAATACGAGATGCATTTTCGTAAAGCTACTGTTCATTCAGGAGTAACTCTTATCGAATTTATTTCAATTACTCGTATACTTTTACATTTTCTTATTTCCATAAAACTAATTGAAAAAAGTTTATTTAGCAGTTGATTCATCCTTCAATGATAAGCATTAACCACTTTTTAAGTCTGCAAATAATTAGAAGTAACGAGATTCTAATTAAACTTTTGTAAAATATAAAATTTGATTTTTTTTTGTTTATTTAGCTATTTTAAAATTAATTTCAAATAACTATTATATCAACTTGTTTAATCTTTATTATAATTTAATTTTGTTACGTTTAAACAAAATAGAGATCAGATACTCGCGCGCAGATATGTAATACAAAAATTAAAACAAGAATAAACTGTACTTTAAATAAACCACTGCTAAAATGTCTGTTAAATACCATATTCGAATAGAATTACATCTTGCATGTCACGTTTCAGTATTCTACTAAGCATATCACTAACTTTTGACATTAAATACATAAAATATACAAACGGTTGCTGACATACATATGCATACATTATTTCGTGCTAAAAATATGGCTCACTGTAGACACATAAGAGAAAGTCCGATCTGAGGAAGAAAATACAATGCGAGAGAGTTACATGAAAAAAGAAATATATATGTGAAATAAAGAAGCAATAAGTGTGCACGATAAAAAAACAAAATAAAATGCATGTAAAAGATTATCTGTCTACTTCTGTATTCAAGACGATGTAACAAAAACAATCATTCCAAATCGTGCAGCTGCAGTAAGGTAGATCTAATCTCGCCGACGATCGAAGATAAATTCTTAAAACGACAGGGTGATATTAACAAGGTGTTAAGGAATGCCTCCCCGTATGTGTTCAGCTTCTAATAAGAGTTTAAAAGTGTTTCGCTCCAGCCACGCATACCCCATCTAAACATGAGTTACTTCGGAACTCAATCACGCGACGCGTAGACGCGGCTAATGATTTCTGGGCGTTTTGTAACACGACACGGAGCCTATATTGTGCCAAAGTATTTATCTTGAAAGCACCAGCACGCTTGACCGCCACTAATATCCCACTAATCCACTTTGCACAATCTTCCCTCATACATAATCGCAGGCACTCCGCCCATAGATCATAAACACTTCCGTGCGGCTTGCACGTTCCCCGCGCCTAACCCGCCAGCCGTTTGCGGTCTCGTCCAGGAGATCATTTAAAACGTGCTATTATAATCGACCATTTAAAACGTGCTATTAACCTTCACGTTGCACGTTTCAAAACGCGAATAGATTTATTTCCAAGCGTATTAATATTTACGTGCACGAGATAGAAATCTTAAAGATAGAAAAGCCTTCACAAATACGACTGAATTTAAATAATTCCATTCTATATAATACGATAATTTAAATTTAATGGCAATATAATGCAATGTTTAAGGTATTAAAACCATTTAAAAAATATCTAACTTTTTGGGAGATATAGTAAATAGCAAAAAGTAAAAGCAAATTTAAAGTGAATTAAATAATCTTTATATTATCGCTTCTCCCTCATTTTAACCAATGCAAACAATTTTATAATGACGCTTTCGTTCTAGCTTACAATACTTTAACAGCGTATATCAGCGATTAATTTAAACTAAAATTTTTAACACGAAAATCTAATTATAAATTATTCTTAGTTTTCAAGTAACGAATTAAAATTAAAATTAATCAATAGTATAGCATAAAGTTTGTGTGCTCGTAATTACAGCTACTAATATTGAGATTTTTATAATTTTTATAATTTCAATACCATCAAGTAATATCATCAAGTAATATTAATTGATTTTTATTGCTCAACTGATTTTTTGTCTTCTGGTTTCTCACAAACATTATTGAAATAAAGTTATTAATAAATAGATGAATATCAAATATTGAAAATAAACTACATTATAAGTATAAACACAATAAATAATTCAATAAATAAATAATTCAATCAATAAATAATTATTAGTAACTCTTTTATTAATTAAATTAGTTGAATATGCTGTATTCAATATATTATATATATATATATATATGT
>NW_017259498.1:830274-830906 GCF_001594045.1 Atta colombica | reverse complement strand
ATTAATGTAGTTTATTATAATTGTGATGAATAAATATATATACTGATATATATATTTTTTTTTAATATACATTATTTTATATTTTTAGAGCAAAATTAAGATTACTTACATTGACTCATCTATTATATCTTCATGTTTTTTTAATTGCGGATCATGAAAATCTTGTTTATAGTTATAGTTATAAGGTGCTTGATAAATAATGTAAGGAACGATAATATCTTTATCAAGTTTTCCTTCAGAAATGAACCTTTTATTTTTTATTTCTTAATAAGATTATTCTATACGAAAAAAAAAAAAACGATTTAGTTAAAGTATCTAAAACTGTAACTAGATAGTCATACAGATAAAAATAATTTTATTAGACGATCAAAATAATTATATAGAATGCTTAAGTTGGTGCTAGAATATCAAAACTTTTTGCAGCATTATTCATTTATGCTCATTATCCACATATCAAAATAATTATGTAGGACGCTCGTCCTAAAAAAATTATACGTACATACAGATCTGAAAATAATTTTGTTGAATGGGGAACGTCCTACATAATTATTTTGATCAACAGAATTACACATTTTCAGATTTGTATTTATTTAAATTTTTTTATATTTCAACAAAATCGTTCTTATTGCATA
>NW_017259498.1:822062-830174 GCF_001594045.1 Atta colombica | reverse complement strand
TATATAAAATATTAATAATATTTATAATATAATATTTCATATATATAAAATATTACAATATTTCGATACTTAATACTTCGATATACTGAAGTCTATTTTATAAATTATATGCCTCCTTATATACGCAATAGTTGACAAAAATGCGGAATTAAATAAACTGATTTACATCTATTTTAAAATAATAGATCCATAAGATGTAATATCTTTATAAAATTCTTATACTACATTTTTTTCACAGATCTGTTACTTTAATTTAAAATAAAAAATATTCTGACTCACAATTGATACAATACACAATGGCAATTGAAATTATGATCTACGTTGATCTGTATGGCAAAAATTTATCTAAATTATAACAGCAAAATAATATTGCAAAAAGTAATTAAATCACGAATGAAATATATAATTATAAACAATTAATAACACAAATAAGCAAATAAATAATAGACTTATTCCTAACGTGTTTAATCATCACTCAATGCTACTCCACCAATGATTCTCCACCTTCTCCTTCCACTCCTTGATTCTTCGTAACACGACTCACTCGCGAAAATTCACTCGCAACAGATACGACTGCATGCACATTAATCACTAGAGAGTACGACAGTTACGCAACATTTTGGTATCCTCGCAAACTGAGTTCTCGTAGTGATCCCGTTTGGCGTCTCGTGGTAGCTGTCGCGATCGTATTGCATGGAATAATGAGACGACATATGGAGCGATTTACATCACGACCTAGTCGTTCGAGTCTCAGTGTGCAAATGATAGCACGGCGACCTTGTGTAAGTACAGTGTGCTGCGTAGGTACATCATATATCTAGGATTCTGTTTTCCGTATGATGAGCATAATGTATCATTTTATCTCTCTTTAATACTGATCGCTAAACAAGATTAAAATGATCATCATTCGCATCATGCGTGAAACACATGCCTGAATAATAAAAGTCATGCGTTAGGACGTGTATTAAAATATTTAAACAAATAAATGTAAAATAACAAATAAATATAAAATAAAGATAGAGCAAATGTATTTTCAATATTTTGTATCTCATATTGTGCATTAGTTGATAAACGGCGAAACTGTGTTACAATTTCTCATCACTTATGGAGTAATTTTAAATATAAAATCGTAAGATTTGTAATTATTGTTCCCGTAAGACTTGTAAGAATTTATGATTGAAAACTGCAAATCTTATAAGTATCGTAAGACGTACGATCATAAATATCTAAAACTTCTCATAAATCTTACGACTAGCAGGAAACTGACTATAAAAAGTTATGGTTCATGAATTTAACAAATACTTCCAGTGTTATTATTAATAAATCAAAACATCAATTATGTATAATGAAGTTTTAATGGAAGAAGAATATAAAAAATAGTTAATATAAAAAATATATTAACTATTAATATCAATAATCATAACCTATTTTTTTAGAAACAATATGTGTATATGATAAAGAAATATACAATCAGAATATTTCATACTTCAAAAAATTTGAGAAAATTCTTCCTCTCCCGCAATTCTCAAATAATAGCTCGATATATTCGATGAAATAATTTACTTATCATATATATGAATATACAATATTAGTATCTAATTGCAATTAATAAAACTTCTAACGATTGCTTCGTAAGCTATAATTTCACAGTTTTACGGTTTAAGAGACAGATTTTTGTACATTCGTTTAAAATTAATTTATTCAATTCGCAATCTGTGTCTGCAAACTCAATCCGTAAACGCAAATTTATTCGAATCGACAAAAAATACGCGACAAAAGATATATTATTAGGAACATAAAAGAAATAATTATTTCTTAATATTGCAAAACAATAATTTATAACAATATAAAGATAAATAACAACAGGAAATGTGGATCTTATGTCTAATATTTTTGGAACACTAATATTTCATTTATTAATTTAATAATCAATTTAGTATACTATGTTAACAAATATCTTATATGCAAATCTAAATGATGCTAGAGAGATCCAGTTTCAAACCCTAGCTATGATATTTGGTCATATTTTTCGCGATACATTAAACGCTTTTTGATAGATTTTATAAGGTGAAAGTTAGCATCATATAACGAATACTTTTCAGTAATAATCGTCTTGTAAATTTATAAGATAGCATAATTTTAGAGGCTTGTTAGAGGCTAGTTGTATCAACATGTCAAATTATTTTTATCAATTTAATAAATAAAATATTAATATCCCAAAAATAAATATTAAGGAATCCTATATAGCCTACTTTGTGATTTTGTCTAGTACTTTACTTTTTGCTGAGACCAAAATAGAAACTGATGGTCAGATTCGAAAGATAAAAACATTTCTGAGCAAAAGATAACAAGATATAGTTTTAAAAAATATAAAATATTTTCAAATATTTATATGGGTGTCATGAAGATTTTAAGAAATATGTAGTAAAATTTACTTACATTTTTGCATTTTATGTACCAAATATAAGTATATATTTCTCTAAAAACAGAGAAACATATACTTAGGTCATATTTGATACATTTGTAAGTAATTGTCAGTTGTTTAGAAAACCATTCTTTGTGTATTCTTACATGTTAATGAACTGCACGTGAGCATATTAATAAATTTATAATCTCATCAAAATAATATTAGATCAATTTATTTTCTATTTTTAAAACATTTTTTTTATGTTTTAAAAATGGAAAATAAAGTGATCCAATGTTATTTTTGTGGGATTATAAACATGTAAGAATACATAAAAAACCGTTTGCTAAACAATTAATTTATTTACTTATTTCCACAATATTTAATAAATGAATTCATGATTTGAAATAACAAACAAAAAACGTTACAATGGATATGCACCTCATTGTTATGTTTAGATTAGTCATTAGATCTACCTTAAATACAAAGAATTTTCTCTCTTTGGTTATAAATAAAACATAACAAAAATATAAACTAAATATAGTGTTGCAAAGTATAAATATAGAGCTATAATAAAATGAACTACAGAAGATAATAACCATCTCTAGTAGTTATAGGAAGCAATTATTTATCTATGAATTATTACATCATGATGTTCTCCATTTTGCTTTACTGACAATAATAAAATGAGCAAACAGAACAATTGAGTCAAACGGATAGCCTGCACGACTTTTATTACTAGTATTGTCTGTTGAATTCACCATGTAAACCTTACAAACAGCGAATATTTGGCATATTTGATACTAGACCTTGTAGAGTCTGATTATCTTCTTACATATAAGATCCGTCGATAACTATTCTATTGTTATTTATTTTTGCGTTATACACTTTATCTTGAAATCAAAATGCTAGATTATAGAATAGTTTGTAATTTCTTATCATTTCAATTCGAAATTCAACTAAAATCCATTATAAACACCAAATAACATTAAGATATTATTATGTTTTGTCTATACAACATCAGCTAAAAGTATCAGTCAAATAATCAGCCAAAAATAGCTGATACACAGAAAAATACTCTGCGCTAAGTAATAATTACTTATTTCAAAAATTCATATATCCCTTATAACCTCATCATAAGTTTTTATCAGAAGTATTAAATTTATTCAAAATATATTCTGAATCTTAATAAGTTTAATACGTCAACCAAATTTATTAAATTAAAAAAAATTCGATTTGCTTATTACGAAAAGTTTGTTTCTTCGATCAATTTTATAATATTCTTTAAAAGAAAATAAATTCTTGTTTTGAATACATAAAATGAGTTTTTTTGAAATTTTGTAATAAATATATTTTAAGATTATTATCAAAAAAATATTCTTTGTTAAAGATAATCGTTAACCGTTATTGAAAAGAAAGAAAATAAATTAAGTAATCACCTTTCTTAGCAATGGATTGATATTTTTCTGTGTAAATCTAAATAAATTTATGCACAAATATTTATTATTGTTTTATTAGCTTACACATATATCATATATAGGGTGTCCCGAAATTCGAAGACAATATTATTACAGCATGAAACTTCGTAAAAAATTAAATCTAAAAGTCCTCTATCATTTTGCAATTTTCGCAATTTTTGCAATGTTCCAATATAGAAAATTGCAGTACTGAAAAGTAAAAAATTCTGATAAAATTCTAGAATTCTATAAGAAGAAAATAAACAATTTTTGTCTCTTACTGTTTTTCTATAAAGTTGATAATAAGATAATCGAGTAAAAAATTATTGAAAACCAATATTCGGCGATATTTAATAATTAATCTTGGATAATTATTCAGATTAAGGGAATTATTCAGATTAACACTCTGCCGATGACTTAATTTTGATATATGTTGTCAAGGTCATGGCCTTGAGTGACCTTCGACAGGTTTTTGTTAGCGATTGTCCTTCGTTAAAAAGTTATTAATCATAAAAGTTCAACTATATAACATATTTATACGACATGACATTTATATGACAATTATATAACATTTATATAAGATATTATACATATTTATTTTCCCCCTTTCCCCTGCAAAGGGGAACGACTCTCAACTTCGACTCTCATCCCTCTACAGTACGAAATGGTAAATATATCCCTCTACACGAATGGTAAATATATTTTAAAGCAGAGAATACTCATATTATATAGTTGTATTATATACCCAGGTGGTATAATAACCTAACTCTAATCCATGTATCCTAATTGGGTTAGATTTGGGTTATTATATACCATTAAACTTTCGACAGGTTTTAGATGGCGGTCATCCTTCGACAAAAAGTTATTAACAAAACAAGTTTTAAAAATAATGTTTTATCCTACTACATTTTTCAGAAATACTCAGGAATATTCGGAAAGTTTAGTGATATAAAAGCCTAACTGTAACTTAACCATAGTACATTTAGATTATTATCCATGGATATATTAGGTGTGGGAAAAAGTTCGTGGCGGTTTTTTAATGCCACGAGAAAAACGCCACGAACTTTTTCCCACACCTAATATAATATAACTACAGGATGTTTCATCCGAAGCGACTTTTATCCCCTTTCCTCCCCTGCAAAGAGGCGCACGACTTTCAATCGAAGCGACTCTCACCTCCTCCTCCTCCTTCCCTGCAAAGAGATGCACGACTCTTAACTTCGACTTCAAGAAATTATTGGCCAAATTCTAAAAACATATTCCACTTGTAAGGATGAAAAAAAATCATATAAACATAGATTCCGAAACGCTTTCTTTCCAAGTTATAAACATGTTAATAATTCATGATAGAATATTATAAACATTTTTTTATTTTATACTTATATTTTATTTTATACTTATATCTATATTTTATTTTATATCTATTTTTTATTTTACACTAATAATATCTATATTTTCATTACAGAAATTGCTAGAAATGATTTCCGCATCGATGCATACTTCGCACCGACGTCGCATAAATTGTCGAAGATATTCAAAAATGATGTTCTTGGAGTATTTCATATTTTTTCACACGCACCGATAATACGATTTCTGTGGATTACTTCTACAGTAATAAATGTGATCATGATTGTAATAAATCAAGTTGATCGTGATTTTAATAAATCAAGAAAATGTTGAAGAAATAATTTATATATTTTACATTAAATTTTTACTAATTCTTTCTAAATAAGATGATCTTGTTTCTTTATTTCTATTTTATAACTATAATTACAGATAGTAATGACAATAATTAGTAATCAACTTATTTAACTTATCAGTTAATTCTACTATAGTATACAGTAGAAGAGACTCTAGGAGGGGGGACAGCTAGTAAACTATAGGAGTAAGTAGACTATCGAATCGTTAAAAACTATGGTAAAAACAAAACATTAGAGACATGAAATGTCTAAGTTACTATAATAATATGCAGCAGACTAGTTGCCTGTGATATTTCGACACATCTTGTGACACATCTTAGAAAGTTGACATTTTTTAAAAAATCATACATATAAATATTATTAAATGTATTTATTCTTGTACTTTTTGTTTGAGAGTCATGTGTGTGTACTTGTCTGAGATACTTCTGTTCAGATAATAAGTACAGCTCTTATTTAATAAAGTCCAATTGTTTATTTTTGAATCTTTATTTTAGATCGCGTATGTGAGAAACACAATCAATACTAGAAATTTAAAATGCCTATTACCGTCGAAGCTGAATCTTCATTGTTTTAAATAATTTAATCTTGAATTACTAATATACACTACAGGGAAAGGTCCCTATTATGGGTTATAGGTTCCCAATATGAGAACGGGATTTCTGCTAAACTAATAAGCGCATGTAGTTGATTTTATTATGAATTTATTATTATTCATAGAGTGAAACATATTTAGTAGAAAACTCATTATTAAATCATGTGTGTAGTAGTTGTGAAAAAAGATTCTTGAAATTGGATGTTGCACGTTGTCGAATTTTATTGAGGGTAATCTTCAAATCTTGTTTTATTATATAAATAAATATTTGGTAATAAAGTCTGCATGCAGTAATAGAGTAAGGTTGTATTAATAGAAAAACATGTGATATAATGATTTATTTAATTGTAAAGATTAGATTTGGTGATCATGAAACCGCAAGGCATGAAAATCGTAATATGAGATACTTAGAGTATTCCTAGCTAATATGAGAGCATCTAAACAATATCTCATACTATTGAATACTATTGAAAGAAATATTAAAAATAATGATTCTATTGTTAAGATTACTCACACATACATACTCACACATACATACTCACATATACACATATCGAAAAATTATATAATTATTATGTATAACATTCAAATTCTTTGTTCCTATTTGTATAACATAATAATAAAAGCGTGTACAAAAACTTATTTTTCCTTAGTTTTCTGTTATGAGATACCATTTCATACAAGAAAATCCTTATATCTCATATTAGAAACCCTTTTTTTGAATGAAATAAAATCGGCACTTTCGATAAAAAAATTTCATACAACAAAGTATAGATATTATCAGTCGCTAACTTTTGATGATAAATCTTATATATTTCTCATAAATATATTTCTCATAAAATTGAAAATAAGAATTAAGGTTGCAAATTAAATAAATTACAAGTCTTTAAAAAAAGATATCTTATATTAGGCGACTTTATCCTATGTAGAGGAAAGCCGGGCAGCGCGGACGTGTTGAGAAGAAAAAATGATACAATTAAAAGTGAGATCAGAAACCATATTTATTTTCATAAATCTCTTAAGTTTTTTAATTTTTTTTTATTTGATTTCAAAGTTAAAGACTTAACTTTGAAATCAAATAAAAAAAAATTAAAAAACTTAAACATTAATATGTCATTTTAGTTAAAACATAAAAAAAGAGAAACCATTTGCTTTGCCCGACTCTCTTGGGCAAAGCAAATAGATCTCTCGAGCAATGCAAATGAAATTTTAAAAATTAGAATCAATCTTGGCAATCGTCACGAAAGTAATTACCAAATCCTCTATATGTAGTGCAGCCTTGATGAGTCCATTTGGTGCACTGATTGCACTAGATCAGTCATAAATAAATCATCATACTGCATTGTGACAAAAAACAAAAATGAGATGTAAATAAATATGTGCCTTTCGTATTCGAAAGGTCTGTCCCTCCGTATTCCCAATATTTTCATTGTAATTATATATCGAGTAAATAGGATAGATCATACGCTTGCCTTCACCCACTTTGCTCAAAGTACCTACATGCTGCGAATTTGGAAAGATTAGAATAAGTTGAAGCAAAGCGAAAGAAAAATTTTAACCTCGAATACATTTGAAGACACAGAATTCTTATAAAAAATTACATATCAATTACAAATCATTTACACTAATTAAGGAACAATTACAGATAATAATTAAGCTACATATCTAAGGGAAAATCGCAAGAAAACAACACTCAATTTTCTATATGTCTTTATTAAACGCAAACGAACGCAATCATATATCGTTTCGTACTTTCATAGCGTCGGTCATTCCTTCAACTGCTAGAGACTCATAGCACAATCTCAGATAGATAAGCGAAAATAAAAGATATTCGTTTTATCCTGGGCCATTTTGCCCGAGCTTTCCCTACTTGCATATATACCATATTGTAGTCTTTTCGAACTGCACGCCGAATTATAAACGCAATTAAAACTACTCTACTGTAATCGCGAATTAAAT
>NW_017259498.1:813272-821962 GCF_001594045.1 Atta colombica | reverse complement strand
TAGTGTATATTAGTAATTCAAGATTGAATTATTTAAAGCAATGAAGATCCAGCTTCGACCATAATAAGCATTTTAAATTTCTAGTTTGTTTTTGTTTATCTTCTTTGCATTCATACCGTAAATGTTTTTTCTTTAATGAATAAATTGGTCTATTAGGCTAAAATTAGTTCATTAAATTAATTACCTTGAGGCTATATAATTCATTTAGTGACGAATCTTGTAATATTTTTTTATTTTTAATATATAAAAAGTAATAATTTCTTAAATTTTACTTGATTTAAATAATAATAGAAATATAATAATAATTAAAGTAATAATACTTATTTAAATATAATATTTAAACATATATTAATGTTAACAACTGTAATATTAATTTATATGTATGTTAAGTATTAACATAAATGTTCCGTATTTACTTATATATTGTATTAAAAATATTTTTATTTAAGATGTACTTTGTACTTTTTTATATTTTCATTTAAAAATGTAGCTCTAATTTTTTTTTATTCTTGTTCACTTTTATTCTATAAGCGAGTTACAATACTTTTATAAATTTTATTTAAAATTTTATTGTTTGCAAAGTTTTTAATTAAGATATAATAAAATGTATTAAAATGTGTTAAAATATATTACTTTTTAACAACATAAATATAATAAAGACTGCCTAGGATTAAAGTTAGATATTTCAAATAATATAATGTTCTTAGTTCATTTAAACACAATCAATCTGAGATATTAATATTCGCGAGCCGAAATTTATTATTTTTTAATTTAATACCTACTCAGATTCTTTTACTCCATATTATGTGTCATTCTACTTTTGTCGAGCACTAGCTAGTTGACATGTACGGAATGCATTTGAAAAAAATGTTTTTTTTTCTTTCATATCATTTATGAGTTTCCACTTATTATTAAAATAATATTAGATCATCATATGTACATAGTGATTGGTATGGAATTTAATTTTTTCGATAAGTTTTTTCTCTTAGTTTTTGTAAAAATTTAAAACTGAAAAGTTAGCCTACTGTATAATAATTTCAGTCTTCTCTACATATAATAGCATGTTACATATCAAATCATATGTAACAAAATTCAATAATCAATATCAGGTCTTCTTCTTTTTCTTAATAAGTCCTTTGTTTGAAATTTCGACTCACTACAAAGGTCACAATATCATGCGATAAATTTACGTATATCCTCCTCGGGGAGCAGAGGATACGCTTTGTATAGAAATCATGAATAGTATCCCTTCTATATGAAGTTCATCTTTTTAAATATTAGATTAAAATCGCTAAAGTATAATATAGTCTACGTGTATAGCATGAAAACACAATATAGCTGAAACTACAAAATTGATAAATGAATGTCAAGACATTTTTATCTTCGACGGTTCTTTTTTTTTCGTTTTGCGATAAGCACTTATTGGTAAATTCATCTTTTATCTCCGTGACAGATTCTTTCTTTACTTTTTCACACAGCAAAACAACTATTTTTTTTCGCGAGCTTCTTCGTCATAAAAGTTGTAATTTTCTAAATATATATCCTGTTTGTTGAAAGTGTAAATACGCACTTTTAATCGGATTTTTAAAGAAAATGTAAATCAAGCCGTTTAATTTTAATTAGAAAGTTTTATTAAAATAATTTTTATTAAAATAATGAATAAATAATTCTCATTATTTATTCATGTTACTTTATATAAATCTCTTATTCTATTATGAATTTCTAGGACATTTATTTAACTTTATATATTTGGCGATGTATTGTACAAAACATAAATTATTATTTCAAATGATTAAACAATTTTGATGCGTTATATTAAAACATTTCCACTTTTAGAATATTTTTTTCATGATAAAAATTACAGAAGAAGATATTAATGTTATTATTATCTATCATAAACATCAGCTGTCTTGCGCAAAAAACTGTTCTGTCATACTTGCTTTATTAAATAAATATAATAAGCACATTACACAGAGATGTAAATGCGCTTTATTTTAAATATACGTCGGAAATGTATTGCACAAGCGTGTATTACCTGGGTTATATTCGCCTCTTTCCTTTATGTAGTGTACTGCCTGCCTCGGAATCGTGAATTCTAGAACTAACGGGTTTCCACGTACAGAAATATTTAAAGTCCTAAGCCCATACTGACAGTTTACTAATTACGAGAAAGCATTCTACAAAATAACTCTACATAAAATATCATTATTTTGAGAAATTCTTCAGACCAGTAGTATTAGATAATAGATTATAAATAATAATGATACTAAGTAATAGATTTTAAAATTATATAGCCCACTGTCAAGAAATTAAAATTTATCTTATAACAATCAACCTAATTTTAGTATATAATTTAGTTTATATATTGTATATTTGATATACTTCTTAAGATGGAATGCCAAAAATACTTTCCATCTATTTCTCATTTTATTTGTTCATTTATGGTACTAATAAATGTATTCTAATAATTATCTTTTCTTATTAGCTGTTGGCGCCCACATACCTATCCTTTATCTTCGTGTGGCACCATTTTTCACGAAGATTTGTGGGTATAGTTGGCTTGTACTGATCCCGCCAGCATTGTTTGTCGACTTGAATCTTTTCTAGATCCTTTACAGGTATAGAGCTGGAGAGGCGAGCAGAAACACAGAAAGATAGACTGCGACAAGTCCCAAGCTGCGAGATTCAAGAATAGGCCCAGAATGACAAGAGCTCTGGGGGTGGCCGTGTATAATCGACAGGTAATAAAGTAAACTCGAAGCGGAAGGTCGTTCCTTCTTTTTTATCTCTTTCGACAGGTGAGAAAAGGCGATCTTGGCGACAGAAAGTGCAGATCAGGACAAGCGTATTGTATCTCGAGTATTATATCTCGAGATTACAAGCTCCGTTTCTTCGTTCTCTTAGCGATTTGCTCACGTCTTGAAACAGGGTGAAAAATTTTGTACAAGACAGAGAAACCCTCGTAAAGATACGGAAGATGTGAGAAAAATATTCAAGAATTACGGAGCGCTCGTAAACTCTTTTAAAAGCAGGGATGTAGTTGTTCTTTTTCCGTGAGAAATGAAAACGAAGTGGAAATAGTGATTTCAGCGATCAAAAGACGCACTTTATCAAATCTTCTATTGATGGGAATCATTGTTATATTTTTCGTATCAATATTTCGGATATTGTTGAAAAACATTTTCATGCAGGATTTAATCTTTTATATGAAACGTGAGATAAAAAAAATCCGTTATATGACGTTTTCATTGCAATATATATATATATTATAATAAGAAAATATACGCACATATAATAATTAATAATAAACCCTGCTCAATATCTAAATGAGAATAAAACACGTTCATCGATAGTTAAAAAATCGGAGTAGAAGTTACGTTCAAAACATTTAACAAGCTTCATGAATAAATCCGTGAACCAACAATGGATGCATCGCATACTCCGATAAATTCTCTGCTCTGAAACTCGTGAACGCCAAAAATACGACCGACTATATGGCCGTTGCTTTCCTTACTTTAGTTCTGCGCTCTCTTCTGAGTTCTTTCGAAATGCTGTTGAAGAAGCGCGAAAGCTTCTCGTTTGTATTGTACGCATCGCAGTTCTCTCGTAAGTTTCGACGAAGTTTTTGCTATATCAAACAAGGATGCCCCAAAATTCATGGGACATCGTGGAAAAGTCTTTTGTCGAGCAGGAATCCGCTGACAGCGATACCTTTCGATGACTTCCGACAGATTTCTATTATAAGAAAGTGTTAGAAATAACCATGTATTATCGTGTTATCTTATAATTCGTATAATATTTTAATCAATAAAATTATACATTCGCGTATAAATCTTCATATTAAATCTTCATATATTAACTATATTAACGTAATTCCTATTATATATGTCAATGTAATCGAAAACTATTATATTCAATTGTATCTGGGCACAGATTAATATGACTTAAATAATGTGAAAAAAATATTACAATTCTTTTATAAATAATATATGCTCCAACACTGCATTTTATATTTATAGATATCATGAATAAAAAGTTAAATTTAATAATATCTTTATCCAGTAGTTTACATTTTTATATTTTTATTAAATCTAAATAAATACAAATGCAAACCATTTCTACAAAATTATTGTTAAGAAAACGAATTTATTGGAGCAATAATTCAAATAGTATAACTCAAATTCAAAAATTCACTTTCCAGATTTAATCTATCCAATAACATAAACAGAGATATACATAATAATATTTTATAGACATGAAGATGATACAAAATTTATGAATCTCATAAAATTAATAGCAGCTTGTAACTTTATATCTCAAGCTCCGAAAAGCCTGAAAATCGACATTGGTCAACTCGCGTGCACCGACTGACCTCGTTCCCCTTCAACCTTTAGACAGAAGAGGGAGAGGGAGAGTCACGTGGCCATGTCGTTAATTTCACCGTTCTTGGACTGTAGACGAGGGTGGCTCGCGCAGCGAAAGGACACGAAGGTTCCCTAGCTCTTAGAGACCGCATTCAAAAGTTAGGCCACTCAAAGGGATATGAGAAAGATACAGCGACCATCGCATTGGCAGATTAAAGTGATGCCCGTGGCCTTTGATCTTCCTCGCGAAACAAGCAAGAGTCTGGGCGAACATAAAATACGTCTAAGTCCCAGGGGGGACTAGGAGGTTCAACCTGTTTTCCCGTCATCTCTCAAGCGACGACGATCAGGAAAAAGAGAAAAGAAAAAATTAAGAAAAAAGAAAAAGTAGGCTCAAGTAGCAAGAGATATTTTCATCATTGATTGAAAGACAATCATAGTCTATGCGGGTGCATCGAGCGATAAAGAAAATTCAATACTCACGAAGACGAAATAGGATTTCTTCATGGTCCTGACGATCTTGGTGAGAACACTTGTCAAAGATGGATCCTTTTTTTCTCACTTGTTAACTGACGTATGCAACTCCCTGTGCTCACCGCGAGGCTGTTGTCAGAGATCGCCGAATTCCCACCACGTGCGACTTTCACCCTTTGACGAAGGGCGCATTGAGAAACCTGTCAGGCGTCTACCACGAGGCAGATTATGAATTCTTTTCCTCTTTTCCACTTACGAATACTTATCCGAACACTTCACCCTTTTTCCCCGCTGTGATAAGCACATAACAATTAACGCGCGAAGTCAGCACGTGTCGCGAACGATTAAGATTGGATCGCAAAAAAAATTAAGATTGGTACGAAAAATCTTGATACAAAAGTCGCAACGTGAACTCGCCGAAAAATATTTCGATCGCGATTGTCAAGAGAGCGTAGACGACGGAAATCTTTTGTTCTCGAGGTCGATGGGTGCCTGATCGCGGAACACCTCGAGCACACGTGCGTCGCTGCGTTACCGCTCGATGTCGTCGGGCCGAGGTGCGCGACGCGAGTGTCGGCCTTAACGTCTCGAAAGCGCTTGACGTTGGCGCCCGTGCGGCGCGGCGTAGTGCAAGGTGGGGGATGCAGAGGGGAGATGATCGTCTACCCCTCCCGTCTCTGTTCTCCCTCCCTATCACCGACCACCCACGCCACCCCCATGGAGAACGTCACACTCGACTCCCACGGTTCCACCGCACCGCATCCCACCGCGCTCACCCCTAGCACCCATCGACCCCGCGACCACCTACTCCACGTCGCGTTGCGTCGCGTCGCGTCGAGGCAAGAGTGGAATAAAGTGCCGCCCGGAGGGATGGTAAGGCCGCGCGACCACGCAAAAGGGACGCCAAGGGTGAAGGGAAGAGGAGAAGAAACAGTATACGAAGGGATGAAAGACGAAGACTAGGAGAGAAAGTATAATCCACAAAGTTGCAACGATCAAACAAGCGTCAAATTTGTTTTTTTTTTTTATACGCTTGTGACTGTCTTTTAATTATCCTGATTCACGATTTTTCCTTTTTCTTCAAAAAGTGAAAAGGAGATAAGGTAATTGTTGGTAGAATCAAGTGATAATCGCACACAGTTTGCGGCTACGATGTTTCCGTAATATTCGTATCTCGCTCTGTGAGAATCGTAACAAGGACTCTGGGACCATCCGTCATTTTGCATGTAATTTGATTTACGTCTGTCATACTCTGCAAATAATGTTTCTCTCTCTTTCATTGTTTTACTAACCAACTATTAGAAGTGCAGTGTGTGTTTGAGACTTTTATAATTATATCAGATGAATTTCATATTTTTAGACAAATCATAAAATAATTGCTATTATTTTGATCACATAAAATTAGACATTAAAATTATATTTTACTGAATCGAAGTGTATGTTTTGAATGTCTAGTATATTTTAAAGTAATTGTGTTTTCTTTATACCAATTTATCTTATTATTATTCTGTGCATAAAAATATCAATGTATCATTATTAAAAAATCAGGAGACCCGACAAGTCTCGACCCTAATTAATAGTTTACAAGATATTTAACATTTCATATCAATATGTATCAGGATGAAATAATCAATAAAAATCACTTGAAAATTATTGATTTTTCGATCATTATCTTAATATTTTTATATGTTAAATAATTAGAGGAATAATATTGTGTAAAAAATATATTCTATTTATTTAAAACAATGGCAATAGGTCATATAAAAAGGGTATAAATCCTTTTTATATGATCTATCGCCATTTAAATAAATAGAAAAATTGATTTTTTCGAAAATTATTTTATTTGCGTCTTATCCAGTTAAACAACACTTTTGTTTAAAATGTTTTCTTGTGTCTTTTATACTTTCGAGGTATTTGTCTTATATTACGTTTGAAATTTTTTACCCCGTATATATTTTGTATGCGTGTATATTTGGATTTTGTCGTAGTAAAAATGCATAAATATCGATTAAAAATTTAATGATGAAAAATTCAAGATGACTTAAAAAAAGAAAAAATTCTATTTAATCTTATATAAAGCATAACTAGAATTTATCTTTTCTCGAATTATCACGTCTTGACGAATTAAATTTTTAACCGATATCGTATCGCTTTTTTATTACATTATAAACAAAATTCAAATAAGTTTTATGTTTTTTTTATATTGCTTTTATCAATAAATTTTATGTAAAATAATAAAATCATCAAATACAACGTAAAGGATTAAAAAGGATGAGCCTTGAAGGCTCAATATCGATACTGGTTCCACATATTTCGTTTTGTGCACATTCCTATAGATATATATTATAATTAATAATGGCCTTTTATTACCGTTCGATTTTATAATAATGAAACCTCAAAGCGTAGTAATATTCCAAACTCGTCTCATATAACAATGTTCGGGGATGACATTGTGAGTACTATACGTTACTAATATGCAAAACAGTCGGAATATGAAAATTGGAAATGTTATGACGTCAGAAAGCTCGCGTTGCGAATTCGTGAAATCACCCTGCGGTCATTGCGGTTGGACTTTAAGTCCACTTTATACGTACGCGTGTACATTCTAAAACCAGCAAGAGGAGGGTTAATTTATCTCGAGGATTGTTTTCAGCGACTATATATGACCGCTTAATTTTATTTATTATAATTAATTATAAGATTATGTGGCATAAGCTCGTAATTAATTCTTATTAAATAGACATAAGACTTAGAAAAAAAATGATACAGACGAAAAATGGTCTAAAGCTAAAGAAAATTTTGAAAAACAAAAAAAATAAAAGTCTCGTTTCAGTTTACAATTTACTTCTCATGTAAAGAAATTAAATAAAATTATTTTTCTTCGCGAATATAAATATATGTTGTTATAAATTTATATGCATTCTTAATCTATGTAATAATCTATTTATAACTACATATTATTTGCTCTTTAAAATTCTTGATTAAATATATGTTGTTTTATATTGTGTGTGTGTGTGTGTGTGTGTGTGTGTGTGTGTGTGTGTGTATGTGTGTGTGTGTGTGTGTGTGTGTGTGTGTGCATATAAATGTGTGATAGACAGTACATATGCAAAAAGACAAACTCAAATATTACCACGCTAAAAATGTTCCTCAACAGATTTGCTTCTAGTCAGCCTTATATAAAGTGTTTATAGCGAAAAATATTCTAAATAAATTATTTTATTTCACATATGTATTTACTCTGTTCATACATATATTCGGGATCTCTTAACCTCTTTTTCCTGTTTTGAAATATAAAACTGCTGTACTACATGAAATTTTATCCACTAGCAGATAAAAACAAGTTGACCAGAGAATGAAATAGTCAATACATTGAAAATATTTAAATTTGGCGAAAATGTAACTGATATTTTAAATCTTTTTTTAGTTGCCATTTTAGTTTAAAATTGCGGTAAGAATAAACGAGTTATACTAACTATAAAATTGCATCAATCAATTTACGTAAATTGTATACGTATTTTACATTAAAAAATTTGTTTAATAAATTTAAACTGTTTATGTATTCCAGTTTATCGCACAATTACGCACAAAAACATTAGCTTATCAAGGTAAAATAATTTCTTACACTCTAAATTTCTTGCAGTAAAATCTCATTCCAAGAGAATGAAAATACAATACACTCTTGAAAACAAGTGAAAATATTTCACTTCTTGAAAAAGAGAGACAATTTTCACTCTTTTTGGAGTGAATTTTTACTTCAAAGGAGTAAAATTTCACTCCAAAAAAGTCACTCTTTTTCAAAAAGTGAAGTGTTATATTTTCATTTTCTTGGAGTGATAGTTTATTGCAAAA
>NW_017259498.1:808635-813172 GCF_001594045.1 Atta colombica | reverse complement strand
AATTATTATTATTTTAATTATTATTTTAATAAGTAATAGCATGGATCTTATCTCTTGTATATATTTTAATTGTAGTATAATAGCATTAATGTGAAAATATATTTAAATAGTCATTATAGTACAAATGTACATATAAATATACATAATCTATTTTTTAAACATTTATTCCAAAGCAACATTTTTCATATTTCTTCTATTTGATAATGTCAATCTATGAGAGAATAAAATTATAATATAAAACTGACTTTCAAATTTACTAGAAATACTATATTTTATACTCACCAATAATTTTATCACAAAAAATTTATCACAACGCAGGATGAGTAAGCGTTACTGATTATCGTATTAGAGAAAATGCCCGATAAATACAATACCTCGAAGCACACGAATTCCCGATTTTCAGAGAGGATTTTATTCTCAGTTTGATAGCGAATGGATTCGTGTCATGGGGACGGGATTTATTGACGTTGAAAATTCACCGCCGCACTACAACTAACGACAACAATTATCTGAAAAGTTGCTACCAGTCAAAAATGAGCGATACAAGGGGTTGTTATCGCGTTGTATGCTGCGTGCTGCATGTTTGATGAACGTTAATCGAAATGTTAAATCAAATGTGTGTACCCAATCTATCAGCGTATATGTAAATTCGTCAGCACATCCTATACAACAAATAATCTCTCGTAAAGATATTTCGTAGTCGATATATATTCCAACATAAATAATGAAATAGTCTGTAAATGTAAAAGTAATGAATTAAATATAATTAATTAAGATTTTGCGGAGTTAGAGTAGGTGCATTAATGAATAATTAGTCAAGAGGAACGTATTCTTAGTAATTCTTTTTCTCTTTTCTTCTATAGCCAAAAAAAAGTATTTTTATCATATTCTTCATTTCAGATGTTAAGTTTAAATCTTTAAACTTTGTTTAAAATGTATAAGAAGAAGATAAATAATTATGTTAAGGGATAAACTAAAGATATTTCTATAGTAACATGTTAATTAAGGACAGCTCTATAGAATAGAACAAATTATTATGCTCAATTTATTACGCTCGTTCTCTTCCCGTTCTCTTCGTAGACGCGTGTAGAAACAAATTTTTTATTTATTGTCAATCAAAGAGAGAAAAAAGTGTTAATGTATCCTTATGTTATAAATCCTTGTGAAATTACGATAGCAAGAATATAATATACAGTAACAAGGAAGAAATGCATAATTTGAATTTTTTGTATTTTATTTTCTAGTAAAACTATCGATTCCGATAGCCGTTTCTGAATATGTTATTCAGAACTTACGCATATTAATTACAAGAAGATTTAATTGTAAAAGATAAAAAAAATTGTTATAAAAATTGTAAAAGATTTATTAAAATTGATTTTTATAAAAATCATATATTTTAACTAACTTTTTAAATGTCTGTACAAAAGCTTAAATTAATAAAAGAGCAATTATGTAAAAATACTATTATCGTGGATGTCCAGAGGGGGGAGGCAAGGGGGGGGCATTTGCCCCCCCCCCTTTGATCGAAAGACGTGTGTTGAATAAAAGCGCATGTTGGTGGGATTAAAATTTTGAAAAAATACAAAAAAAAACTCAAAAAACGAAATACCTTCCTCGACATATATCTACCTCGTCATGATGAGGAAGCTTTTAACTAAAAGGTATAAACATTAGAAATGAATAAGAGACAAAAAAAAAGATAAATATTTCCTTCTTTAGTGACCCTATAATCCCTATAGTGTCATTGTCATTAACTCGATTATAGGGTCACTAAGGAAGGAAATATTTGAACATTTTTTCCTTACGTGTGGCAAGACTGTCCTCCTCCCCTTAGAAAAAGGGGACGCTCAATCAATTTAATTATTAATATTGAATCAGGCCATCACAAGCTTTGATATAACATTATGTTATAATCAATCTATATTTTACAATATTGATCAATCATTCTTGTCCAAACAAAAAGTTATCAACTTCGGAAGTATAGTTAATTGTGAATATCCAATTTTAAATCATGAAATTGCTTTAAAATATTTCTAATTTATGATAGTTTTATACTAGGAAAACAAATCATAAAAATCTATTATCGTTAAACGACGTGAACAAAATAAACTCACGTATTTTTTTGCTCGCTAATTCATATGTATACAAATAACATCTATATATCATCACGAGATAACACCGAGAAGTTACTGAAATTACAATAAATAGCTATTACTTTGTAAACAGAATGAGATGAATTATACATTGTATTATAGAAGAAATCTCGTATTTATTAACACAATATAAAAGAATTATATATGTACACTTATAAAAATTAATTATACCTCTAAAAAAGAACCAACTTGCTAGTTAATATAAAAAAGAATCAACTTGCTAGTTATGATTAATGCCCAAATTATTATTTACGATTACTACCAAAGTTTTTGAATCTTGGTTTAATTAACTTTTCATTTTTTCTAAAAATTCTTCTAAAAATTATTATTATAAAAAAGGTAGAGTTAATTAAACTGAAATTAAAGTTAAACTATTACACACTAATACATTGTTAGAAATGGCTATTAGTGATATATATTTTCGAAAAAATAATCATGTAAACTCTCGCAATAACATGGATATATATATATATATATGGAATAATATATGGAATAACTCGCAATAAAATGGAGTTCTTTTAAAAACTATTAAGTATAATTTCTAACATTAATAATTGTAACTGAATCTTCGAAGAATTTTTTTTAAGGGAATAATCCCGCCCATGGCGAGATCTTTTGAACATTGACTATACTGTTGCGTTCTTTTGAACCCTAATCTGCTGAGTTTTCGAGTTTTTAATAATATTCATTTCTACGAATTCATAGATGTATATTTCTTTTACATTGTATGTTGTAAAGATGTTGGATTTCTTCTGAGAGCATGGCATACTTGGATATCAAAAAAGAGTAATATTTTGTTATTTTTAATTTCTATGTATAATCAAAATGTAAATTAATACATTTCTATAATTAGTTTCAAAATAAATACACAGCTTATATTAATATAGACAAGTTCGACAAGTAAAAAATAATAATTTGAAATTTTGCAATTTAGAGTCGAGAAATGTAATCATGAAAAAAATTTTTTAGCCTTTATATTATAATTCAATTTTAGAAGGACAGCAGCTCCTTCAATAAAATCAATTTTTACGTTTTTAAGCGAATATCTCGAAAATCGAAAACAATAGAAAATATGAAGAAATGTTTGTAGTAATAGTTTCATGGTTTCAAAAGCATTTTATAATGGTGTGATTAGATTTTTAAAAAAATATTAAATTTTTGCCAAACCAAGTTATAGCAACTAAAAGATTTTTTTTGTAATTAGATACTTCTACTAGGCGCAATCAGCAAACCTCAAGTAATTCCTCACTCGATTATATGAAACCCTCTCCTTACAATTCAACAGTTAATAAACTTTTTGGTACGATCGGGTACGATCATACATTACATAGACATTGACGGAAACACAAGTCCAATCGTACAAGTTTTATATTTTGATTTAAGTTGTGTGTAATAGAATGGAGGTGCAATTTTTCAATATAACCGATCTTACCAGCACTAAAATTTATTTTTATGTAAAAATAAAAATAAGAGGAAAAATCTCCATTGACCTTGATCTTGACAAATGTTATTCAGGACAAGATTCTGAACAATATTCAAAAAGTTTTAGATATCTGTCAGATACCTTGCCTAATGCGCCGGCGGTACTGTAACTTTCAAGCCTTATAACTTAACAAGTATTTAACAAAAAAATACTTAATTATAGTGTTTTGGAAAGCTCTCAAGAATATTTAATAAAAATCTACAAGATCTACAAGAATATGTAATAAAAAGTAGGGGTTCCCACTCTCGAGAGGGGGGGGGGGAAATGACTTTTGCGGGAGGGGGGTAGAATTGCTCTCTCACAAATATTGAGAGAACAATCTATTTGGAACATTTTTTCGTACAATATATATTTTTCCAGATATTTTTCCAAATATTTTGCAGTCTCAGATTAAAAAATTTATCCAGTAAATATGGATTTTTTAATTATGTGTCTATCTTCTATTGGTCGTAAATATCATATTTTAAGATTCGATGCATCTAATCAGTGTAATAAATACTTTTTCATTCTGAAGTGGCTTATAGGCTACATAAGAAAAAATATAACATAAGAAAAAATATAATCTAGTCTGGCCGTTTTAGAATATGAAAATATGATCAGCAATTTATCAAATTCAAAAATATGTTTTTTATGGAATGCGAACATATAATTTTACAACATACTTTTTAATTTCAAATTAATGATATGAATTACATTCGTTTTCTCAATTTAAATATATGAAATTATTAATAAATAATTTCTATGTTTTCGACTGCTTGATTTAAAGATATTCTTTTATATAAATTTAAAGATATTCTTTTATACAAGTTTTTACTTTTAAATAAATATCTTCTTTTTTAGAAAAACTATATATTTAACTTTAAATATAATAATATCTAATTGATTGAATAAATAAGTATTC
>NW_017259498.1:797674-808427 GCF_001594045.1 Atta colombica | reverse complement strand
AACAAAATGTTTCTTTAAACAAAATAAATATTTATTAAAGTATATATTTATTAAAGTATATACTTATTATATATACATATTTTTAAAGTATACATTATTAATGTAATACATTTTTGCAATTAATACAAATTTTGCAATTCGATATTTAAACTGTGAATCTTGATTGGATATTTTGTTATCGCTTGGTGCAGCAAACTTTTCGCGTCCTATATCCCCGATTTTGTACCTTTTAACGAGAGTTTAATCATATTGTTATATGTATTATTGTTGCGCAACTTTTTTATCATAATATCATATATAATACTTACGCAACAATTCAACAAAATCAACATTAAAAGTTACAGAATCGAAATACTGGGGTCTACTTGAATAACTATCAAATATCAAATACTGAATTGACAAAAAAGCGTGCGATTATATAGCTCAGCATTAGCGTATTATCACTTCGAGAACTTGTGTTCGAATCCCGTCGATGCATTTTCGAAAATCATAAAATTGTATAAACGATTGTAATTAATAAAATATATGTGAAACTTAAATTGTACATAAAATTATGTACGTAAAATTTGTTGTATGTATACCGTTAAAAATTTTTTTTTTAATTAAGATGTTTTTTTCAATGTGTGTAGTGTGACATACAACTATATTTAACAGTAGTGGGCTATTGTTGAGAACTAAAAGTGAATTTAAATTAATCAACTTTAGGAACCTATTTTAAGAGATGAAAAATGAGCTTTTCAGTTATTCAATAGTATAGTAAGCTAATGTATAAAACTAAAAGCGAGATATAAATTTTCGATAATAGGGATAGGGGAAAACGGGGAAAATTGTTAAACGGGGTAAGTTGTTACAATTAGTTCTTTTGATTGCCACAAGTAGCACATTTTATAAATTTGTACATATAATTCTTATGATATTCTTCAACTCCTCTTAATTTAGCCGCCATATTTGAACGGAAGACGCTACGTATGTTTTCGTGATTTTCATTATTAAAAATAAATATCTCCTTATATAAATCGCTTGTGTTACTGTATATATAAATTAGAGATATGTATGTAATTATCCTTTTATATATTTCTTTTATATACATTTGATTATAATAACACATTTTGTTTGAATCGATATATGTACTGGTTTTCGATCTGTATTTTTTCGAATTAAAAATGAAATGTTGGGGCAAATTGTTACACTTTTTTTTGATCGGAACAGGTTGTTACAGTGTAACAATTTACCTCATTGAAAACAATTTTTTTTCTTTTACAGAATGATGCACAGATTTCTATAAATAGACTGCCGACTCCATCCGTTTGTGTTCACTCATTCTCACATGTATAATCACACGGATAATAGTTAGTGTTTTCAAATAAATTTATGCGATATTTATAGATAAGACACATATATACGCATAAATTGAAACAAGGACAGCTCAGAATCAGGTTTATCTTTTTCTATCTTTTCTATATATTGAGTCAGCAGTCTAGTTATAAAAGTGGAATGGTGCGATCTTACAAAAAAAAAAGACAAGAGGATCTGTAAATGTAGAAACGTATGCGACAGCGGCAAAGGAAGTTAAAGATGGCCACTTGTCTGTAAGAAAAGCAACAAATGCGTATAATTTAATTTTAACTCGTTTATTACGTATATATATTAATTTTAACTCATTGAGACTATATTGAGACTGTAAAGCAAAAATTTCAAAAATTTCACATATTAACTCGATTTTAGTTTAATTACGGATTTCTTATATGGGTAACTAAGTACAACAGACGACAATGAAATTTTTTATTTTGGATAGCAGCCTAACGATGATTCAATAATTGTATCCGCCTATCTTTTTACAATGTATCAATTTGACTCCGATATTGTTACTTATATATTGAGAAGGACCTAATTTTAAAAACGGTCTATAATTGATGATTAACATATAGATTATATTTGATTACACATGTACACCTGTGTCGACTCTCATTGAGATTATTTTTTCTTTATTGATTTAATCTTTAGAGCCTTTTTCAATTTTAATTTAAAAACATTAAAATAATTCTTCTATCATTGAAATATACAAAGAACAATTTGGAAGATCATTCCATTAAAAATTATAAAAGTCACTAAGTACTTCATTTTTCTTGGAAATATATTATTCAACATCTAAAATAATATACTTTTTTATACCTTTAATTTGAAATTTAAAACTCTTTTTAGAAAATTTAGAACTTATAAAATCTTTTTTGTATCTTCAAATTGTTCTGCATAAAAAAATATTTTAATTTTTTAGTTTTCAGATACGTTATAGAATTAATGTAAGCAATAAAATTATCATCTTTCTCTTTTTCAAAAAATTTCTCTCTTGCATTTATTTTTACAAATAACATTAATAAAATAATCATTTTTCAAAAAATTTCTCTCTTGTATCCATTTTTGCAGAACTGTATAAAGAATTGTATTATAATTTTTTATTACAAGAAAATTATAATATCACTTCACATAAACAATCATTGACTTTTTCCAAATATTTCAATAAAAATTCTACGCAATAATTTTCTATAATTATTATAACATATACTGTTACTATAACATGTGAATATGTATAAAATTATTTTATTTAAATATTTAAATACTTTTAGTCGTAATGTTTAAGGAAAGTGTTTAAGGAACATATTTTCAACAACGTTTATGCATCATAAAAAACGTTAAAAAATTATAACAAGAAATAAATGTTGTTATCGCATATGCAATGCGCGCATATAATGACCTATTGTACAAACGTGCTCTTTTACGCGATTACAAAATACTTGTCATGCACATTTACTGTTTGTAGCTTACATAAAGTGCATCACGCATAAACAACGTGTTCTTAAATGTAATAAAATCTAAAAATCTAGTTATTTTAACTTATTTAATTAGATACATTAATTAGTATATATACATTATATGTTGATACATTATATGTAAGTTGATACATTAATTATTATAAAATTCATATTTTAATAGAGAATAAGTATAGTTGAAGATATCAATATAAATTCAAATAAAAACATTGTTATGATTGTAACAAACAATCATAAAGAAATCCCATAAAGAGAGAGCATTATATGTATCTAACTTTTAAAAGCGCGTACGCAAGAAAACGTAATGAAAATCGAAACGTTTTAAGGCCTTTGACGTCTCACTCACAATCAGATTGAGTCATTCCATCGCAGGGGTGAGATAAACGCTGGTATATGCTGAGTAGGAACCCCTGTCAATTCCGTATAAAACCGTCTCGCTGCTTCCGGTATATTTATTTCGATGAAAGGCCTCGCGGTAACAGTGACGAGCGTGACTTACGAAAACAAAAAGTCGAAAAAGCATCAGAATGAAGGCGTACCACCCATTTGTCCTGCGCGAGTAGAATGGAAAAAGAGAATCCTGTTAAATTTCAACGACGGATGCTCAAAGAACATCAGAGTCGTTCGACAAAGAATTCTCCATTTATTTATGGATGACGATAAATCGTAGATTGTAGAATACTTTGATTGCAAAGCAAAAGGAGATATTATGTAATCAATTTCAAGTTCTTATCATCGAAAAATGTCGATATACTTTTCTGTATATATTGTCCGATCAATTATACTAATTAATTATTAAGAAGTATGATGTATTATACAGGGTGATAAAAAGGTTGGCCCCAAAATTATAGCGTTTATTAAAATATTTCTCGGCAAATTGATGTTATTTGTCGTCATTTTAACATTAATTTGCTACCTAGGTAGTAATGTATGTTAAAAGAAAACAAATTTTTAAGATAATTACATTTTATTAAATATCAAAAATTATGCACTAAAAAATTTCGTCAGTTGATAAATTGACTTTATTGGCTGCTTGAAAGAATTTATCTGTGGAAAAATGTACATCGTGATGCATTTCCGAAGTATCTTAAAGTTTATGTGGCAAAGCTAAATGTGGCTATTTTAAATAATAATTATTATATTTAATAAGAGTATAACTTAAAATAACTCCAGAGTTCGCTTTTTGTAAATATACGTATGTTAATGATTAGTTAAGCACAAAACTTTATGGCCAAATTTTTTGTAATATTATATGTTTACTATGTATATTACTACTATGTATATTATATGTTATTTTTCAATGTGGATCAGAAATTAATTATTAGAACAATAGTGATAAATATCATGAATATAATATTCACAAAAATTGCATATTGTCATATTCAAAGAGAGAGAGAGAGAGAGAGAGAGAGAGAGAGAGAGAGATACTGATTAAATTATTTATTGAAGAAAATTATGATTCGCATGTATACTCCAGCGAGATGCTCTTCACTTGGAGTAAATTTTGACCCTCGCAGCAACGCAAAGCATTTCTGAATACGAACATTAAACATTTGTATAGAAAGGACTTACCTTAAACACATGTAACCAATGTACTCTCTATTTGATAACGCGATCCTCCTAGCTCCCGTATTCGTCCTACTTTATCCTCTTAACCAGGTGTGCAAGCGTTTGGCACAGCTTTCTTATTTAGGCGTATTTGGCCAAGTGGATCTGTAAGAAAACACGGGTCGCTCAGAATTTACACTGACATACACTGTGCGCAAATAAAAGTTTACGATTTAAAGAGGACGTTCAAGCACTTGAAAATGTAGTCAAGTCTGACAAGCTTTAACTTCAAGGAATCGTGAAGTGGCCCAAGCAAGAATTCCTGCGAGTTGTATTTGCAGCGAAATGCAAAGCTAGTAATATATAATTTATAAACGCTTGTTTATCAATCTGGCGACATTTATATTATAGTATGGCACATATATATTGCACAAGTTATTTAACCATATCTTCATACAGTATAGCACCTAATTCCAATCGCAAGTAATTTGAAAGAAAATTTTTTTCTTATTAAATACTGCAGCGCAGCAAACTATTTTATAATTTTACAGTGATGTTCTGATTACGAATGTTCCATCCGTTTGTCTTTCCTTCCTTTTATCTGTTCAGTAATCCATTCAATAATCCATTTGTCTGTTCTTTTTATTATCTGTTTTCAAGATTTTCCAAAATGATTTTTTAAAATTCTTTTTGGCAATAGGTATGTAAGGATTTTAACTTCATCAAGGTATAAAGTATGAACTAAATTCAGTTATTTTAGAGTATAAGGAGGTCAAAGGTCGAGGTCAATGAGACTTCTAGTAATATAGGGCAAACTAAAAGGAGTTTAAAATGCTAATTTTAAGAGGTTGTAAGATATCGTATTTTGGTACTTTTAACAAAATTTGTGCAATAGTTAAGTTTTCCGCTGCACCATTTAATTACATTCATTGCAGTTTTTTTCGTACATGCTGTAAATGCAAAAATATATGATTATTTAATATTTTACTTATAAACTTTATAATATCACGAGGTTACGAGATCACAGTAATTACGTACCATTACACGTACACACACATACACAGAGACATATTTGTCTCTAGAAATAGATACATGACAAAAGGTTTTAGGAAGTAGATCAAAAAGAGAGAAAGAGAGAATTTTAGATAAGATAAAATATCAAATATATAGAAATTAAGATATTCGAATGCATCACGTCAAAAAGTTAATAAAGTAAATATTTACAAATTTTGAAACTCTCCGATCGTTTCGAAATCACATATTTCTTTTATAAAATAGCAGATGTAAAGAACTGATTGGCCTCGCTGGATAAAATTGATGCTGTCAATGAAGGTGGAACATATGGGAGAGGAGAAATGATGGAGAAATTTTGGATTCGTGTCGGCAACGCGACGACGCGACGACGCGACGGCGCGGCGACGCGCGTAGTAAGGTGACTTGTCGCGCGCGTGTTTCCTGACAAATCGCGAAAAATCCGTGATTTTAAAATGCAGCTGTTCCGCGCACGTGCGCGGCATAAACGGCGGCATTATATGCGCAAATGTGTGCCTTAGTGTATGCAACAAGACGCACACGTGCGCTCGTCGCACGCGGTGGCATAGGTGAAGTTTCACGCTGGCTGGGCTGCGCAACACATATGATATAACTGCAGCGTGGTCGGATAACAAGAAGAGGGGCTCTATTGTTCGTCGTATCTTGCTGACAGCACGCGCCGGATTTCTCATAGACGAGCAGGTTGTCCGGATAAGTGAATTTTCATGGTGAACGGGTAAAGTGAAAATATTAACGTATAGTTATTATACATAATCGAGGCATTTGACATTTTTGATAATGTATGTATGTACAATTGGAAAAAGTATTAAAATTTATAAGGAATAATGCAGAAAGGTGATTTATATCTTCTTAAAGTATATTATTTGTTTAAAAGAAAAATGACAACGTAAAAATTAACATTTTTGTGATAATAATAGGAAACCAATTCTAAAGACGTATATTTTTAGTTGGAAAAACGGTATATTATTTGTAACTTTCTTAGTTTAAAAACAAAATATTTATCTCATTAAATTATTACAACGATTATTTATTTATAAAAAAGAGATATTTTTTAAATTAGACTTATGAGCTATGAAAGAGTACTGTACACTAAAATAGTTATGGAAAATTCTAAATATTCTATTCGGAATTATGACATTTTTTATTATTTTTCTTAAAAGATTTCTTAAAATATTTCAATTTAGAATTTTAAATGCCCTCCTGAGAAGCTGCTAATTTTGAGACGTGTCACACGTCACACTTTTCTAATCTAACAAGAGATATGTAAAAAAAGTTAAACGACTCGATGCAATTCTATAACATTTAAGTTTGTAAATGTTCTCTAAAGCATAATTATACAAATTTAATAAGTAAAAAATATTTTGTGTTTATGTTAGAAACGATCTATTCAAGTTCTTGTTAAAATTTTATGTTGATATTTAACATTTCTTAACGCCAAATTCATGAGTAAGTGAACAAATAACATAAAAATAATATGATTAAAGCATAAATTCTAAAATAAATGAATGTAGTGCGTATTAATTTAATGTATATGTATATATCATAAATGTTAAATTTATTGGAAATAAATATTCTTGTACTTTGCCTACAAATTGTGTCAATGTTACCTCTTTATGTTACTTTTTTAAAATAATATTTGTATTATATATTTTTTAATATATTCATTTTGTGTTAAATTAATACAAAAATGTTAATAGAGTATTTGGAACATGAAATGTGTTAAATTTAAAACAAAATTTTTCAATAATTTTCCATTAAATTTAATACCTTATCGGTTATTAAATAATAATGTAAAAATATTATGACTAAAATAAACCGAGATTTTTAGAACATTCAAAGCAATTTCTCTGTGAAAATGGCAACCACCTTTGTCTCTCCACTTTACACGCTTTTATCTTCTACCGGAAAAATAGCGTGAACGTGGAAACGTAAAAGGGCACGGATAGTAACGGTTCTAGGGTCATTCTTGACGTTTACAAAACGTTTCGCTTAAAATGAAAGGTAGCATAAACGTCTTGCGTTTTTATAAAAGTTAGTTACATTCAAACCGCCAAATATTAGCTCAGAAAGAAGATAAATTTACTCCACGCAAAGTTTTGCTCGAGCGCATTCTCCTTGACGAACTTCTAGTATGTAGTCTAAATTTAACATATATGCTTCTTAGTTAATAAGGTGGAAGTGCTACGCGTAATACGCGATCAAACGCGTATCTCAAATTAATTATGTAATATTTCCTTGTAGACTAGTGTAGTTTTGAATTTCAAATTAATGTTTTACATATCGTCGATCAGCATAACTTGTTAACTAATAACGTATACATGATTTTAATCTTTTAGCGATTTAAGCGATCTGTTAAATATTCTGTAAACTTGCCAAAATCTATAGTTAATTTATTTGTGTACATATCTATTTTATGTTCTTTATTTATTATTTTACTTATTTACAAGCACACATTACAGAAATCTAATACTGCCCAATTCGATACTTAAAGACAGTAATTAATTACTTATTTTAAATATTAAAAGCATTATGTTTAGTACTACTTTAATAAATAAGTAATTAATTATTGTCTTTCAGTATTGATTAGTATTAGATTTCTGTAATTCGTGAAACACGCGATTAACTAATGTTTGAATGCATTAATAAAAAGATTGCGTTATTTTTCATTATTATTTCACTATAAAATCTTGAATTGCAAACAAACAAAAACAACATACATAAAAATTTACAACAAAATTGTTTTATATTTATTATCCGCACTTATACGTGTTTATATTATGAAGAAATGTTAGCGAGACCCTGAATCAACGCGCTACTTGAATGACGCACATGATGTTCGATATCGACGAAGTAAAATTGGATAAAGAGAAAGATGAATATTCCTGGTAACAAGCCGATGTATTTATGGCGCAAACCTCGGATTTGCTGTCCTTGAACTCATTAGCAAACCAGTTCATAATAAAGGACATCCGTTCTTCTTTCGAAAGCATTTACCAGCATCTCTCGATTAGACTTCTCTGCGAGCGAGGAACCACTTAGGACGCGGCACTGAAGTCTGCTAATTAATGTGGTCGATGTCGCGATGCCTCCTTCAATTATACTCTCTCGTGAGAGTCGTGTCCAGCGCAAAGCATTTGACAGATAATATTTGAATTTTTGGCCAAAATAAATAACAAGACATAGGACAAGACAGTAACATATGGAACGTCAAATCGTATATGCAACAAGCCAGCTTTTTTTCTTATCAATTTTTATTGTCATGTCTAGACGTGAGCGAGGAGTGTGAAAGAAGAAACACAGGCTGAGGATTCTATTTACGTTCAGCTGTCACCAATTTATGAATTATACCTTTTAAGGATTTTAGAACCGTATCTATTAGTTTCATTCTTGATTTATTTTATAATCCAAATGAAAATCTTTATAGAATTTTACTTTACTATCAAATTAGATTCGAAAAATGACCTTCTTTAATTAAGATGCCTTTTTGTAATTAAGAATTTTTTTACGTTTCTTTTTTTTTCAGAATTTACCCGCCATCTGTATACCTAAATCTTATATTTTAAAAATTTGTTTTAAGTTATAGTTCATTTGTATTCATTCGTTGTCGTTAAATAAACTCGCCTCTTATATAATAAAAATGTTGTTTTCTTTATGCAAAATGTTCATAACAAATTTGCATAATTCTAAAATCTGGTTTTTCAGAGCTTTATGTGTGATATAGAGCTTTCATAATTAAAATCTTAAACATCATGTGTTTAAATAAATATTAATATTTTTTTAAGAACTTATATACATATTCTTGTAATAGTTTTGTTAAAGAATTTATTTTTAATTTATTAAATGACTCGCAATGTTATTATAAGTATATTAAATGCCTTCTCTGACATTGCATTTTTATTAAAGGTGTCTCAGTCATAAAGTGAAGTAAACTTACAAAAATCTCTAGAAAACTTCGAAAAGTATGGCAGATTACGCCGCCTTGGACTAATTTCCAACTTCTCCACAAAGTTCCCAGTGACAAATTATTCTGTACGAAAATGGAGTATCACTCAAGATTTAACGAGAAATTTTATTACTTATAGTACCGCAGTGAACGGCATGAAGAGACAAAAGATGCGAAATAAAAGACAAAACAATCTTCACATCTATATAACGACAATTTGCAACAAATAAACATTATAATTCTATATCAAATTTTATATATAAATTATATATATAAATTTTATATATAAATAATTTACTCTTTGTTTTTCGTTTACATAAAATACTTTCTACTTTTTAACCTTCTACTTTTTAATATAACAGATGGTAAGCAAATATTAATTTTTAAAAAACGATTGTAGAATATTAAAAACCAAAAGAAAATTATATACACGGTATACAAATTTTAACTGAAACTACATTTTAGGTATCAAAGCTCATTTAATCCCGGGTATAAACTAGAAATGGGATCGTGTTACATTACACTGTACGAGACTAGCTTCTCTCGTATGTCCCGTGAACTCGGAAGTCAAAGCACGAACCAATCACGGTATCTAGTGAATCGAGTTTTAGGACCAATGGTGATGTTCCTGTATAATCCGATTTTCGAAAGCAGGTAAATTGTGTGTCAATTCATTTCGCTTTTATTTTATTGATCTCTCGTAGATTTTTCGTATATGTATAGTACGTTACAAATTTTTTTAATACAAAAGAAATATATTAGCTGTTTCAATTTGTTATTATGTAAATACACATATTGCTATGCAAATATAATTTTAACGTGTACTGTAATTATCTTTTATATTTACAATGTTATAGATGATAATGCATCTCATAATAAGTAATAATGCAATTTTATCCAATGACAATTGTTGTAACTCGTAATTAAATGTATATCAATTTCGCCTTGAATTTTGTTTGCATAATTCCTTATTTCGTATTATTTATTCTGATAATTATGTATCGATGCCATTGATGCATCGTTTATGATACTATTGTTATGCGATAGTATTATAAATGAAATAAATTATTTTCACATTCGGGATTGATACATACATACGATACCAACATCGAGACGATTTAAATCGTAGAATCGAAAACTTATCCAACAACCCTCCTCACTGAACTTGTCAGTCGTGCGTTACGATTCGACTATTCCGAGCCTGCTCTCGAGCCTCGCCAAAGTGGAGGATGATCTAAGCGAGATGATTTCTCACCGTTCTGAACCGAAAGCCAGTTATAGCGTAGCAGCTTTCAAGTTAAAGATCTCATTCGGTACGCCAGCCGCGACAAAAAGTCGTTGCGAGTGGTGGATCGATGCCACGGCAGCGACAACGTGGCTC
>NW_017259498.1:785232-797574 GCF_001594045.1 Atta colombica | reverse complement strand
TATATATATATCAATGTATATATAAAATATATATAGAATATATATGTACCTACACACGATGGGCATATACTGTCCCATAGTCGTTCCTCTATCGTCATTTCCTTTCCTGCGATTTCTTCCTCATCTACCATCCATCCACCTTCACATCCACGTTTCACAACCACTCTTTATCCACAGGTCCCATGGCCTCTTCAATCCTTGCCATCATCCTCGCATCCATACCTACATCAGTCGCCCTTGGGCGTTCTAATACGACTGCGGTGCATCATAGTACTTAGGAGACTGTAACCCACATTTTGATGTAATGTTACTTCCGGTTGGAAAAACATATTATAGGAAGCGTTTTGTTTGGTCGTAAAACCTATCGCGCGCATATATTAACCTTTTACGAACAAAATGTTATCGAGAATTCAGTTAATATTAAATATCTTAATTCATTCAATTTCATTTTAATGTTATTAATGTTATTCTATATAATAACAACTCTGTGTCATTTATAGCTCTTTGTAATGGTTGAAAAATAATATTTACACGGTATAATCACGGATTGTTTCAGGTCTTTGAGAAAATATGTACAGGATTATCATAAGCCATTGAGTCTATCTCTCGACACAGGATGCAAATGGCTAATGAATAATTTTGCTTACGGAAGGGTTTAGTAGCGTGAACCACAGTAGACTGGCTTTACCGTCAATGTCCGATTGTAATATATTACATGATCTGCATTATGGTATACATTTTATTCCAACATTTATTTTCCCGTTACTACATTTTTCTTTTAATACTTTCATGCAAATTCTTCACAACTGAGTAATTAAAACAGAATCAACTGTACGTAAAATTCTGATTTATTATTATTTGTATATATTGAAATATGTGAAATATTTAGATCACCTACCTATATTCAAACAAATATATTTAACAGCTTACAAATATTTTAAATAAATAAATAAATATTTTAATTCCGTTATTTAAATAAATTAATTACTTTCATTTCATTATTTTAGAAATATTAAGTAATGAACTGATTATTGTATCTTTCTATATAATGGTTAGATAAATTATTAATATTTATAAAGGATTTAAAAAATTTATTGCAGAACAATATATATATATTAACTAATTTTTTTGCAATCATAAATCTTTGCTTTTAACTAGGTCAGTTATGCAGACTGGAGTAAATAGTAAACTCTGATTTTATAGTGAATAATAAATACCAATAGATTAACTAAAAAATGAAGAACACAAATCAAAGAAGGCACATGAGGAAATATCACTGAATAGGCAAATCTGAAATACCATCTGTACGACGAAGCATAAAAAATAGACTACGAATAGACTTAGATATGAATTATTAGTATCTATATACATGTCTTTTTGTCATAAAGCCGACTTGTGAGTATTCAGTTCAGTGGAGCGATACGCACCAAGAAGAAAGACATAATAGTTCATAATGTCGAGAAAAGTTTGGTTGGAAACTCTCGAAGTACACACTGATCAAAGTCCTCGATTTGAAGTACAATCTTACCAGTGTTATGCTGCTTTTAACTTTTCTTCAGGACGTAATAGCACGATTGCAATTGATAAAATAATGAGAATTGCTGATTGGTAAAAAGACTTCCCTTGCGCATAACAAATTTCAACATTTTGCTAAATTTAAAAACAGAAAGCTTATTATTGTTATTAACAATTTATTCGTATTGCACAATATTACATAATTTCTTGTTATAACTTTTGTAACTTTGTTATAAATAAAAGTTTAAATAAATATCGCGTTTAACGTGCAAAGTTGTAAAGTTGCTCTGTGAAATGGGACGCACGTCTCATTTGATATAATCAACTTTGACAGTAAATTGTTATACGAGGCGATAACCACTAACTGAAATATTATCCCACAGATTACATGATTTTATATGATTCCATCTAATTATAAATCATTTTTTCATTATACATATGAAGTCATTTGGTAAAATATACGATTTTATTTAATATTATAATATACAATGATTTCTCGTAGTTGTATATGTAATTATCGGATTATATACATAGAGATTTCATATGATTTTGAAAACTCTGTCCCAAGATTACATTAAGTGTGATTACATTCTCCCTCGTTATTACGTAATATATTTTAATGTCAAATTCGAGGAGTGAAGATTGTCTTCCAAAATTAAT
Source organism: Atta colombica (assembly GCF_001594045.1). Lineage (NCBI taxonomy): Eukaryota > Metazoa > Arthropoda > Insecta > Hymenoptera > Formicidae > Atta > Atta colombica. The sequence goes on along the minus strand of NW_017259498.1, from coordinate 795,399 downwards.
TACAGTCGTATTTGTTATCATCGCGCTGATGTTCGAGATCGCCGTATTGCATTGTTTTTACCAAGTTGATATTATTCGGCGCAATATTACTCATGCACCAGTTGATTTGCGGGAACGTGATCGCCGCCGTTGGTATGCCTCTGAGTAACGACGAATGAATACGATCTGCAGTTTCATCCGGATCTACATGGCTACTCTCTATTACGTCTGCAACACGCCGACGTGAGACGAGCTAGGAATAGGAGCGTAGCTCACACTTCAGAATGTTACATCTTCCACGATCGTCGTCGCCCAACGCGAGTGTCACTCGTAAGACGTGTTCAATGTTATCTCACCTAGTAACATCTAGTTACAGGGAACATCACAAGGTTGATTAGAAGTGCGGAGTTCTCTCCATTGTGTGCGGATTTGTCGAAAATTCTCCACACCGGAGTACTGGAAATCTTATGAGATTCAAGCTTGAAAATGTTTTCAAAATAAAAGAGTAACGCAGAGTAGTGTCATGATTGGCTCTTACAACGAATTTAATTAGAAAGCACCAAAATATAAAAAAAAATTTTATCGACGATTATGTTCTTTTTATAATTCTTTTCGTTATTTACAGTTCTAAACACACACACACACACACACACACACACACACACACACACACACACACACCACGCACACACACACACACACACGCACGCACACACACGCACGCACGCACACGCACACACACACGCACGCACACACGCACACGCACGCACACGCGCGCGCGCGCACACACATACACACACACACACACACACACATTATCATTAAACAATTATTAAGTTTATTGGATTGATTTCATTCTCTTTGAAGAACAAGAAACCCACATTCGATTGCGTATACAAATACAATATGTTTTTAAATTATAACACATTCATCATAAGATTATCGGTACAGGATATGCATGATATTATCGCTTTATTTCCCAAACAGATCTTTTCAAAGTCCCGTGAGTGCATTTGAGAGTTAAATGAGCCGTTAAACGAACAGGCGAATGTGCCGAGTAATCGCGATCTATCTTTTAAACGTGCACGATTTGTTTCAGAAAAGAATACGACCTAATAGTCAAGCTATTTAACAAAGAGTGCATCTCTTGTCAGAGCTTCCGTTCCTGCACACGTTCACATTTACTATGCTTTCTGCAGCTATTTCGCCACTACGATACTAAGGGATATATGAGAAAGAAAATGCTATAGTATACTATAATCTTCCAAGATATTACTTTACATATATTCCAATAAAAGCTACAGAGCATCAAAGAGAAAAATTGATAGCATTTTTTTGTACGTAATAATAATATAAAGTGTTGGAAAAAATAAATTATTGTTAGAGAAGTGAAAAATTAGAGGAGAACAAAAAACTGCAAATGAACAACTGAATCAAAACCCTAAGTTTTATTGTAATTTATTTAAAATTTGCTAAGTACTTAAAAAAGTATTCTACAAGGAACAAGAGCTCGGAAGCAAGAGCAAAGCCAAATAACTCTTAATGCAAATTCCAAGGTAAAAATTCTTCAATCGATTTTGGATCTCTTTTCGTTCTTTCAAAACAATTTACTAAATTAAATTATTTTTTGATCAGGATATTGCGTTATATTAAATAATAAAACGTTTAATAATAATAATAATAATAATAACGCTTTCATAATAAATTCTTAATAATACGCTTAATAATAATGTTTTATGTATCAATGATAAATTTACCTCAAAAATGTACTTCTCTTGACTGCAATAATTGCAAAACGCTATAATTACAATAAACTTAATTAAATTACAAAAAACTTAATTAAATTAATAATACAAAATGAACAGTCGTGGTGGAAGTAGACAAATATGACAACTTGAAACTTTTATTTGCATTGTAAACGTGTAAACTGCGATGTAGTGAACGTGAAATCCGGGGATACCAGCAAATTATTCATTGAAGTCTCAGCGAAGCGCGAGAGACTGATACAAGCTATAATCAAGAATGGGGCTGTAAAAGTTGTGTAGAGCCCTTAAGCCTCTTCGTCTCGTAAATACACCTCAATGCTGACAATGCAACGGTGATGCGCGCGCGCGCGCATATGTAGATGCAAAGAGTTTCTCGTGCGCAATAATATTTTTTTTCTGTCTTCCATCTCACTGCTTTTCCATGGGCACGGAGTTTGTAATTAATTTTCGCGGCACGGTATAGCATAATAACCGCCAGTACAAGAGCACACCTTGTTAATCTCCCTACGGGGGAGAAATTCTGACCTTCACGATTATCACGCTAGCTTGGATTCGCACTATTCTTTGTCCTTGCTTACATTTTATTACCTGTATTAACGTTTACGCGCGAGAGTACATTTAGCGGATTATCCGTGGTAATTCTTAGATTTGTTCTTCTCTTTTGTAAGTTTTAATATAATAAGTGATACATAATCATAGTTTTCCCAATTAAATAAAATTAAAAGATCGAAAAATGTTAATAAATAACTATGATGAATTTGTTTAATTCATTAAAAGAGGAGATATTTACATTCAGTAAACATATATATTAAATATAATTAAATATAAATATAACATATAATCCTTATCTACCATTTTTAATTATTTTATATATATAGTAGCAGAACAGATATAAATGTAATTAAATTTAATTAAAAAACTTTATATATGTAAAATGTCTAATTTTTTTAATAGAAAAAAACAAATGACAAAAATCTGCATAAAATGTATTTTTGTTTTATGTGCAAGATTAATATCAAAACATTTGCAAGAAGGATCAAATAAAAATTCTTTGATAATTCTTCTAATATTCGAATCCAATCCGACATCCAATCGGATCGCTACTTCGCTTTTCCCGTTCTAGATAATTTATTATTACGAGTGCTGCATGCGTTATCGATCGGTGGTGCTTTTAACAGTACAGACTAGAACTTGTCTGACGAGCTTATTTTCTTGACAAGAAATCGACAATGAAATTTGTCGATCGAGATTTCAGCGAGTTTCGATATATACATATATGTATGTATATATAATATCCTGGTTTTCAAAAATCTTCCTTTAATATCCTCTCACCTTTTCACAATGATAATCGTATGTAAATGGGTTTCAGAAATATCGCGGAAGAGCTTTGGCGATTTTTCAGTTCTCTTTGGATGCATTTAGTATGGATTTTGTGGGCTATATATATTATTGATTCATCTTTTTTAGAAATCTGGCGTCTTCGAAAGAATTCTCCAAGAGTTCTAATGAAAAACATTATAATCAGATTACGATTGAAACGTAATTGATCAATTTCCATATGTAACAAAAACGTAAACTCCGTAAACTTCTAAAAATCTATTCTTTGCACTTATTTGCGAAAACTTTTTTTGGTATAAATGAATTAGATTATATTTCTAAAGCTTTTTGAGGAAAAAAGTCTATCAGTTATGTCGGAATTCGGGGAAAAAAAGGGTTAACTTTGTATCTCCGGATCTTTGCATGTTATACTTTGATAAACGCCAGTCATCTCAGTGACGCACAGAATCGCATCCCGTTATTTTCAGCCCTTTCCCATGTCGTTGCATATATACGTCCCGTTTATCCCCCAACAACTATCAAAGGCAGGCGCCGACTTTGCAATTTAAACGCTAAAGCGCGTGAAACCGAACTCGATACGCGGTAGCGATATCTGCGCGAACAGTCATCACAGATACGCGGTGGGCGAGATTAAAGAATCTCTGCGGATTGCATCCGCGTGCACGTTTGCATTTCGTTGGCGATTTTTCTTGCCAACCGACAAAATCCGGGTATTCGCAGATCACCAAGATAACGTTAAAAACGATAACGATATTCGGCAACATGCGAAAGAGGCCTCGACGCAATCTAACTAATCCTATCCTTGACAGGAAAACATTTATGAAATTAAATGACGAAATCTTGTATAAAATTTTTAATCTGCAATTACATAAATGTATTTACAAATATAGATCTTTTATAAAATACTGACATGTTTGTGCAATTAATTTCAAGATTAATTTCGACAAATAGTCCTGATATAATCATCTTACAATTAGTTATATTTGCAAAATTAAATTTAAAAAGAAACTTTAATAATTAAGAAAAATATTTTAATTATATTTAAAAGATTTAGAAAAAATTAAATTAATCCATAACGCTCTCTTATAAAATGTATAAGAACTCTTAAATTATATAACGTAAAAATATCGCAACGTGAAATATTATGTATTCAGCATGGTGAAATTGTAAGTATTGTAATAAATCAAATGTTTTTGAAAAAATTATAAAATATTTATATCTCAAATTAGATTTGTTTGTCTTAATAAATATCATTTAGAAATTATTCAACTAAATTATTCAACTAAACCTACGTGTTATAACAAATCATCTTGGCATAGTTATTGTGAAATTTTCAATTCATGATGCTATTATTGCACAATGTTTCCACAGTTTGCCTAGAGATAAACATTATAAAAAGATATTTTTTAAGAGATATTTTTATATAATTATATTAACATCACGCGCAATTCAAAATTTAAAAAAACTACATATGTATAGTATACATATAGGTGTTCACAGAATTATACAAAAGCATTTAAGATCCAGTTAGATTGTTAAAGATATTTGTTTCCTATTAGCTATGTATTAATATAATTTGTTACATATAATTCTGTTTACTTACATATATTTATTTTTCAATTAATATATGAACTAAAAGAAGATTTTTTTAAAAGTCTATGAACTTATTAGTGCCAAAAAATGTTAAACATGAATAATAAATTAGATATTCATAATAAAAATTATTTATTAATAAATTTTTTAATACATAATAATTAAGAAAAAAAAGGAGCTTGTATAGGTTTCGTTTAATAATTTTTTTATATTTATATTTTGTACTTTCTACATCTTCCATTGATACAGCTTCAATTAACTTCATTAGTTGCAAAAATCAATAAAGATATTTTTAAATTAAGCATCTTAAAAACATCTTTTTCATGTACTTATAGTTAAAAGAGTCTTTTATATGATTCAATTAAAAAGCATAAGATGATGTAAGAAGAATTTAAAAAAAAAGAGAGGAAAAACCAGACTGAGAACATAATCACAGTATAAAATTTGTTGCGACTATGTTTGCACAGCACGCCTAACTGCTTAGCATAGAAATAGAGACCGTCGAACTTTTTTATTTCGCAGGGACCACACTAAATGGATTTACAAGTTTAGTTTCTCTCCTGTTGCAGTACATTCCCTAAAAGAAGATAAATGAATCATGGATAGGAAAGAGGCGAAAGAAGAGAGAGAGAGAGAGAGAGAGAGAGAGAGAGAGAGAGAAGCAGATAGCGAAAAAAAAGAAGAACAAAACGATTGTCAAAACCTTCCATCCTACGACAAGAAGAGCTCGTAACGTCGCTTGTCGAGCATGCTGGTTTTTCAGCGGAACACCAAAGGTCCTACATCTCTTTATGTTTATTCGTGGCTGACATTCGCACTCTCTTTCACCGTAATAAAGAACTTCCTGTCGTCTGCAGTTTAAGATGAAAACTTGGCGTCGATGCAGACAACGCGATGAATGCGAAATCGACGATTTTTGTCTAACGAAAGGATGAGCGCCACCATTGTTGGGCTTCGATAGTACTCCAAAGCATCTCGTGCGTACTTGATGAAAATGACAGGAATAGTACAATGAATATAATGGGATAACCGACATCACCTAGCGATACCAAATTATTTGGGACGTTGCGTCATTTGGATGAAATGATGCACCGATAAATAAAACTAATAAATAATAATTAAATAATAACTAAATAATTGGAACGGTACAGCGGCGCCGCTTTGTTGAAATTGATTGCAACTTTATTCATATTAATTGATAAGATTTGACTGTGAAGTTTAATTGCTTCATTATCGCACAAAATAAAACTCACGTTTTCTAATTAATTCGAATATGTTTCATTACTGCAAAATACTTTTTATCGTTTGCGGATACCTCGGCAATTTGAAAGTTCCGTTCTGATCATATTCTAAAGAAAGTTTCTTCTTCAACTCTTGGCACATTAAAGACAAAAAAAGTTTAATCGCAAGTTTAATCTCATGTATTATTAAAATAAAGTCGGATAGTCATAAGATAATTCAAATCTAGCGACATGGAATGTAAAGAGGGAAGATTGGACAAGGAATGTAAACCATGCTTGAACGAGACTGCATTGATTCCAGTAAACTATCCCTTCAGACGACAGACCATGCCGGGAAATCCTCGTGACGAATTCCGGCGACATCGTCTAGCGAATACAGACTCTATTGGATTTCGAAGTATTCAACCAGTGAAGCTTTTCATTCATGTATGGATTAACGGGCGAGATCGGGGAAATAAATTACAAGAATAAGTCCATATGAAAATTAATAGAATTTAAGCTTCAGATTTCGAATTGTATAAAAAAATGAAATTATGACGAAATTGTATTATAACGTGTTATTTTTTTAAAGTTTTTTTATATATACAGAGTGTTCGCGATAAATTTTGACAAAGCGCTCGTATATAGAAACGGACTAAACCGAGTCGAAAAGTTTTCTATTATATTATTTTGCAATTTTCGCAATAGTTAACAAGATATTAATTACTAAAATCTGAATAGTTTTCAATAATTTTTTAAATACTATCAATTTTTATAGAAAAACAGCGATAAATAAAAATTGTTTATTTTCTTCTCATAAAGTTTTGAGAATTTTTTAGAATTTTTTAATACTGTATTTTTACATGTTGGTAAAAATAGTTGCCAATATATGAAAATACAATACTAAAAAATTGATAAAAAATTCTGAAAAAAATTTCTAGAGTTTTATGAGAAGAAAACAAACAATTTTTGTCTCTTGCAGTTTTTCTGTAAAGTTGATAAGTAGTATTTGAGAAAAAAATTATTGAAGCAATATTCGGCAATTTTTAGCAGGATTGGGTAAGTTAATGTTTTTTTTTAACTGAATAAAGTTAAAGTTAATGGCTTTACAAAATTAATTAAATTAAATTAAAAGTTGAAGAAATAAAAAATTAACTTAACGTAAAAGAGATAAAAAATTGTTTAACTTAAAAAAAAAGTTAAAAAGTTACCATTTAAAAGTAACTTAGTTAAGTTAAAATTTAATGCATTTAAAATTAACTAAGTTAAATTAAAAGTTATTAACTTTTTAACTTTTTTTTAACTTTTAACATTTTAACTAGTTATTATTCACCTTTTTAATAATTATTTTGTTAACTATTGCAAAAATTATAAAATGGTAAAAGATTTTTCGATTCAATTTAGTCCGTTTTATCTACACACGAGCGCTTTGTTAAAATTTACCGGATATTCTGTATTGTATATACATATATGTTCAACCGCAAAAACAGGTCACAATAACGTATTTACAGCGACCCGTTTCTTTGCGGATGAGTATATACTATTATCTGAAATATTTAATTCAAATTTTCTGTAAACTTGTTCACAATAGAATGTATGTTTCAGCTTAAAAACTATATTTTTAATCAAAACAATTATAATAACTTTTATCCGCGTAATTGCTTGATTGCAATAAAAATCTTTCCGGATTTCCGAAGTTTTAATAAATCAAAATATTAATATATAATAGTATGAAAAACAATGTGAATAATATTTTTACCAATAGATGAACTTCTTAAATAGTACAAAAATTATATGTAAAGATTAATAGTTTTCATATTTAAAGTTGATTGTAATATTCACGTTCCTTACCGTTTCTTGATTATATTGATAAAATACGAGAATCATTTAACATTAATAAACTAACATTAATGTACATGTACAGAAAATTGAAGATGCTTTTAAACAGCACACAATATTTATAAAATATTTACAAAATATTTCAACATATTTTGTAAATATTTTGTATGATCTTAGACTGTACAAAGCATATATAAAGATCCTAGCTAACGTTAAATATTCATACAAAGTTCGATTTAATAAAACGTTTCCTCCTGAATTCAGGAATTAATTTCATTAATCATCTTTCGATCACCCATTCTAAGTTGTACAACGCTGCTTGATCTATGCAATTGTTCAGAAATTGCTATTTGGATGATCCATGAACACTGAATGTTAATGCAGCATATACATAGCTATGACATCTCTAATCAATATAGACGTTGTCAAAAATATGGTGCATATATAATTATATGTAAGTATTTCTTTTATAAATAAATCTATAATAGTCCCATTTCAGCGAAGAAAATTTGCACAATAGCACTTTTTTATCAATATGTATTCAATATAGCACAAAACGTTGAAAGAATGTTGTTGAAATGTTGCAATGTTGAAATGTTAATGTTTTATTAATGTTATATTTATATTGATTCTTTTATATTGATTATTAATGTTGCTGCAACATTGAAACAATATTGAATAAATTGAATCACAAGTTGAATTTTTATTGATTTTTCCACAATAGTTAATGTTGCTGTAATGTTGAACGACATTGAATAAATTATATATCGATATCTATTTTATTTTGTAAAAAATGAACAAAAATAAAATGTCATATAAATAAAAAATTTAAATTATTTAAATTGATCTTTTAACGAAATTCGTTTCTAAATGATATGTTTAGGTGAAAATCGGCCAGCGCGTGCAGAATGCTTGCATGGACTATTCTTTGTATTGACCGGTCCGATGGACCGACCGGCGCAATGTCGATTCATGGTCTTTCTATATATTTATATGTCATATATAATTATACATCCACTAACATTCAGTATTCGTGGATCAAAGTTGCAGTTCCCATACGATTGTAAAGATTAAGTATTGTTGAATGACATACAAGATTGTGGATGAGTTTCCTTTTAGGAAAATAAAGAAATTAATTTGGGGAATCGTTTTTTTTTCAATTATAATTTTATCGTGTGTGTTCTGAAATACGATGTTAATCAATACTACCTATTTTGATAATAAAATTGAATTAATTAATATGAGAAACATTTTTTATATTTCAAAAACATTGCAATTCAACGTTAAATGTTTCTGCAACGTCTCTTCAACATTGAATCTATATTTCATGTTACTGCAACACTGCAATGTTTGCAATGTTGCAAATCAACGTTTCTGAGAGATCTAACGTTAGTGTGCAGATATGGATATAACGGATACTAGTTTGCACTCTATGATATGATAATTGCCGACTGATATAGATTTTCTAAAGTGACTTTATTTCTCAGAAGCTATTGCATTTTATTAAGACTAATAAAATCAATAATTTAATTAATTAAAGAAGTACAAACTCAAAATTTGTGTATTTGACCTTTGTTTCTATATCAAATCAGCTAAAAAACGAATGCGAAAAATAAATAAAATTCTTACGATTTTCTTTTGCAAAATGCAAAAATTGTAGTTTAAATAATAGTGACAATATTATTGATAATATTACGTCATTTTAAATGCTTATAATTTTTTTAACCAATTTTATTTATATTATTTCTTTTTTTAGATTTTTCGTAATGCGATTTTAAATTTAAAGTTGAGATGCAGCATAAACCGCTATACCTGTCTGTAAAACAGATCATGAGCTAATTTAATTTTTATAATGTTGCTTTATAGTATCAAATAGCTCTATTAGAGTTGAAGACAACTATGCATATATGGAAAAACTTGGAAAACTCGCGTTACATTTGCGTCTTGCAGAAGATAAATATGCATATACAATAATTCAATAACAATATTTTATAACGAAGGGAAAATATTTTGAAATATCTTATATACATCCACTTGTACTTTACAGATAATTCCTGTAAAAGAAAAAGAATAGGAATACATAGCATTATTACCTACTGTATCAATTTTGGAGCCCATTTTGTCAGACGCTCATTTTTACTTATTTTATGAAAAAATTAATTATTGCAAAATTACAAACTGTATTATAAAAACTGCTTATATTATCTGATAGAAGACACTTTTTAGTATGTATTTAAAGTTTTATTTTTATTTTCTGTTTAAGAAATATTGTCAAAACAAAGTGATATGTCGGTTTGTCGGCGACCTTCCTCTAATAAATATTTATAAATATTTATAAATATTTATCATTAATCATTATGTGCTGTCTGAGTTAATATCAAAGAATAATATTAATAAAATGAAATAATAATAAAAAATATTATATTCTACTT
>NW_017259498.1:777723-785132 GCF_001594045.1 Atta colombica | reverse complement strand
TCTCTCTCTCTCTCTCTCTCTCTCTCTCTCTCTCTCTCTCTCTCTCTCTCTCTCTTCAAACTATTTGTAAACTACATTTATAATATACAGGGATAGTATTTACATTTAGTATTAATCGTTTACCTCGAAAATTCCTCAGCTAACATTAAATATTTATAGAAAATTTAATTTATATTCCCAATGTACTGCATATACCGAAACAATAAAAATGTGCAATTATTGATGAATATTAGGGAAAAAGTTCGTAGCGTTTTTCCCGTTAGATGTAACGGGAAAAACGCCATGAACTTTTTCCCATATCTAATATTATATGAATATTGTATTATATGTACTTTTTTTTTGTATACAATATCACAAAGATCACGAGCGAGTGAGCAGTACTCATCTCCGCTTACAGAGGGCGACGGAGAGCATTCGTAAACAACAATCATCTGGAAGAGAATATAAGGAGCGCAGCATATCGTCTCAATCGCCTGTAAAGTGAGCCACAAAATTGGACTTTAAGGTGAAAGAACATAAAATGTTCTTCATCCGGTATAATCCGTTTAAAAAGTGATCAGGGACGACCACCAGATCTGAAATTTCGGAGAAATTCAAATTTCATAGAATGTATATGGAACATTCTTCGAATATGTAACAATATCTAATTGAAACTTTTAACGATATTTGAACATTATTTTGCATTATATAAATATAAATATATTTCGGAACATTTTAGAATATTCTTGAAATGTTTTTTTTTAAGATGGGGGATTTTTAAGAATCCTTTTCCAATATAGTAAAGATATTTAGTGTTAGCTGGGATCATTACGTCAAATAATTTATCTATCAAAAAGATGATGTAAGAACAAAAATATTATTTTATTTAAAAGAATAATTACAAATTTCGTGAATAATTGAACAAATAAAAACGTAGATAAATAATAAAATTCTTTTTTGATATTATTGTTTTTTAAGCAGGAGAGTTTATATTTAATTTTGATTTAAAGAATTAAAAGAATTAAAGGTTCAAAAAGAATTAAAAAGATTTTATTTAATGCTGAAGATTTAAAAATTATGACTCAATAAATTTCTGTAAAGGAATTAACATACAGAAACAGAAAATAGAGTGTAATCAATAAGAAATGTAATATTATCTGCATATTATCTGGAAAGCGATACACGTAGCGCCCTTACACGCGAGCGTTGTGAAACTGCTTTAGTCAGTGCTATCGATCGAAGTTAAGAATATAGGCAAAGGACATCGGTAAAACATACTCCAAAATATTATGGCGTCATGTCTAACGCCACTTGTTGGAAATGTGTGTTCTCCTGACACGCCGACGTACGTGCTTAATACTGTTTCTCAATAATACATGCGATAACCAAATGTTCTAGATGACATTAATTACAGTTATTTTGAGTGATGCTATTCGCAAAAGAAATTACTAGTTTGTCATACGTGGCTCCGAAGTGTGTTATAGACAAAGATAGATGTGACTTTTGTAAAATTCTCTCAAGTTGCTAAAATATTTCCGCGATCTCATAAGATCACAAAGATCTTTGAATCTATTGTCTAATACGATAGACGCCGCTAGTGTTTCAGTTATTGATGAAGTAGATTGAAAATATACGGAAATACCTAATGACGATTTCGCGAAATGACGACTCTTCGATATGACACTCTCTGCTCCGTTTTGATTTTGCTCCATATTTTAGTATATACTAAGGCAGCACTGAGAGATATTCTAAATGTTCAGGTAATTACATGTAGATATTTTGTAAGATAAAAAAAAAAAATAATATTAATATTTAAATCGTTAATTTATATAATTTTTATTAATACTATATGGTATTATATATATTTTTAGCAAACACTACTAACAGTAACATAATTGTTAATTAATTTTTCACTTAACAATATATAAATGTAATGTAACACATGTTATACGTAATTATTTTGTTTTTATTTTACGTAATATTTATTGTTAGTTATATTGTTGAGTGGAAAATTATATAATTATAACTAACAGTTATGTCACTGTTAATTGGTTTGCTGAGTTATTTCATCGCATGTTATACAAATTATTTAATAAATTGTGTGTAAACATGTGTAACACATGTTATACGTAATTATTTTGTTTTTATTTTACGTAATATTTATTGTTAGTTATATTGTTGAGTGGAAATTATTTCCACTCAACAATAAATATTATATAATTATAACTAACAGTTATGTCACTGTTAATTGGTTTGCTGAGTTATTTCATCGCATGTTATACAAATTATTTAATAAATTGTGTGTAAACATATAACAAAAGAAGAATTCTTTTATATTATAGCATTTACCTGATACCAAGTTTGGTCCGAATGAATATTCTGATGATGATAGAGAATATTCCGATGTTGATGATAGAGATAGAGGATCTTTAGCACGACCGAATAATCAACAAAACACAAAAGATCATTTATATTCAAAAGCTGATAGTTATCTTGACAAAGAAGAGCAAGTAATTACAGATACCTTGGATAAAAGTAAGCATTGATTATTTGTGTATGTTTATAGAAGTGGGAGTTAATATTTTCTTATGCTTGTTATATTCTTTTCAGATATAATATGGGATGTACAATGGGGGACACAACTGAAACTTACTCAAGCATCAGCAGTTTCTGTAGACCCAAATGGCAATATTGCAATATTTCATAGAGGAGCTCGTGTTTGGGGCTCTAATAGTTTCAATAATGAAAATAAATTTGATTCGAATAATGGGCCGATAGCACAAAACACAATAATTCTTCTGGATAAAAATGGTAGAGTGATATCGGAATGGGGAAAAAACATGTTTTATCTCCCACATGGTTTGACTATCGATCAGTCTGGGAATTATTGGATAACTGATGTAGCAATGCATCAGGTATTCAAGTTTGATGCTCAAGATGTAAAGAAACACATGGAAGAATTAAAAAGTGCACTTGTTAACCCAGAGACAAGTGTGACTAACAATCATGCCAGCATGTTAAAGCCATCTATAATTTTGGGAGAGGCTTTTATCCCTGGTAATACCGCGAGCACATTTTGTAAACCAACTGACGTTGCTGTACATACTAATGGTGACTTTTTCGTCAGTGATGGATATTGCAATTCTAGGATAATTAAATATAATAAAAAAGGTGAATTAATTTTACAGTGGGGACGACTTTGGAACAGTAGAGGTAATGATAAAAATAATATTGATATTAATAACAATAAACAGTATTTAAATAAATGCTAAATTAAGTCTGATTTTATTTTAGAGTTTGTCTATCCACAGTCGCCTCCGCCATATGCGTTTCTTGTCGCACATGCTTTAGCACTCGCGAGTGAATTAAATTATCTTTATCTCGCTGACAGAGAAAATGGCAGAATATTATGCTTCTTTGCTAACAATGGTACATTCCATAAGGAATATAAACATCCTGCTATTGGTACAAAAATTTACAGCGTTGCCTACGCTCGAGAAAAATTATATCTAATTAATGGACCTAATCTATTTATAAGTAATCCAGCACCAGTAAGAGGCTTTGTACTTGATATTTATTCCGGAAAGATATTATCAATGTTTGAGCCCAAGAAAAATATGGATAATCCACATAATTTGCATGTGACAGAAGATGGTTCTGAGATATACGTAGTTGAATTAAACAATAAGAAAGTTTATAGATTTTTACAAGGTACAATGTTTTATTAAATGTTACTTTCTATAATAACAAAAATTCCATGATGTTGCATCTTAAATATATCTATCTTTTTCATGTTTAGGAGTAAACAATTCTAATTCGCAGTCAGCTAAACGGCATCAACATCAGATCTTAATACATCCTGATACTGAAAATGCCGATATTGAAAAGACCAATATGACAAAACTGATCCTAGGCCTTGGCTCAGCGGTCGTTTCCTTTATTACAATTTGTATTGCGATTGCTGCCATTGTAGCGAGATGTCAAAAACGAGGTAGAAAAATAAGACATGATGGACCAGTTGTTGAATTCTCTAAATTAATAGAATAGAAATAATATGTTCCTTTCAATATGATTGTTTTTCGTTGTAGAATCTTGTTGTGCATTCTTGTGTGTTAATTTATTTTCTATATTTATTAAAGCACTAGTTTACACACACACGCGCGCGCGCATACACACACACACACACACACACACACACACACACAAATTGTTCATAATATTACATAATACATAATACATTTAGGAATGATAATTACTGCATAATCCCAAATAGCAAACTGATATTATTTGTCGTTATTTTCGACATCAAAATAATATTAAAAACATCATTTTGACGTCAAAATAATGATAAATAATATCAGCTTGCTATCTAGAATAATAACATTTTGAAACGACAGATTTATTATATTTATCGTTAATTCATTGCTATTATATGTAAATTATCATTTCTAAACTTCAAACTATTATGAATAAATCTATAATATATATAACAGCAGAATACTTAATATCATTCCTGTTATAATATATTTGAATTTACTTTACTTCTCTAACATAATCTATTTAAGTTTTTTTAAGCTTCAATTTTTATGTTTCTTAATGTACACTTAAAGAAATATCATGCAGTTTATGTATGTGCCTGCAATGATTAAATTGTAAATATTAAGGATACATACTGGTTTTTTTTAATTGAGCTTTTACACATTATTATTTAATTTCATTTTTACATATTATTTATTTAATGTACTGTATATAATGTACTGTACTGCTTTTTACATTTTTTTTTTCTGTACATTGTTATTTATGTATATAGATAAAAATGTATGTTATCTTAATCTTACATAATTCTTTAATGTATATTGTAACCTTTCTCTCTACATTATTACTGATATACAAGCTATAGATAAGAATATTTCTACAAGCCATAGATAAAAATGTATTATCTAACTTAATTTAACTTATTATTTCTTTTATCTGTACTTATACTTACTTGTAAAGCTTTATGTTATTATTTGTTTAAATGTCAAATACGATATTAACTCTTTAAAGCCTAGATAATTTATAAATTAATTTTATTTTATTAAATTAATTTATAAATATAATTATTAATTATAATAATAATTATATTACTTAAAATATGAAATAACCAAAAATTCTGAAAAGTTTAAATTGTAATTGTAATTTTTTCAGATATTTATTTCCATTTCAATTATTTCATCTTTTTTTTAATATATTGCTCGAATGGCTATTTTAAATCATTATGACTGTAACATTATTCATTATTAAATTAAGTATTTTTTTTTATGAACTGATTTAAAAAGCAAAAGGAAATTAAAATTGCAAATATAATTTATAAGTTATTCTCGCTCCAATTAATATTAAGAATAATAGATATCGGACATTTAAAAATAACTCATTTAAAACGAGGTAATTTTAACTTTTATCTTTCTAAGGTCCGTTTTCACAATATTTGGTTACCTAAAGATTAAAGGTTACCAACAGATTCATCAATGTAATTTATTCATGAATTTCTTGGTTATCTTTAATGTTTAGGTAACCATATATTGTGAAATCGGGTTTAAGGGGGTTATCCCCTTCATTAGTTACCGAGCAATTCCTGTTCGTTCAAGTTTCTTTGCGTCTTTTGGTAATTATAAATTATATTACATTTTCCAAAATGAAATGCCAATATTTATTCTAGAAAGTTGAAAGTATGTTGATGAATTTATAGAAATTTTTTTAATCATTCTGAATAGGTGAAAAAAAACGATCAAATTCTAGTACTCCTGTTAGCATTGAAGAGGTATCAAATTGTACCTAGTAAAGTAAGGATAATTATCGAATTAATTTTATATTACGCTTTTTTTATTATAGTATGCGTGTAATTTGTGTTTGCTTGCAATGATTAAATTTCTAGCGAACGAAACGAAATTGAAATAGATTGAAATGAATTTAAATTTTCAGAAATATTCATTTGGATTCATGAATGTTAAAATGAATCCTTTTCAATCCTGAATGCATTTTTATTCATTTATAGTAATTACATAAAACAAATGTCTATTCCTTCTCAATCTTGAATGCATTTTTATCCATTTATAGAAATGGCATAGAGTATATTTCTATGCTTTTTAACCTAATAATAAATAAAAATATTTTGTGTGCATCGTGAATACTAAATTAAAAATTTTGTATAGGAAATGCAGTTTTTAATCCAATTGAATAAAAAAAGTTTATTTTTTAATAGCCCATTTTCTTAAAATGGACCATGAATACTATTCAAAATTGTGAGTAGAAAATCCATTGTTTCATTTAAAAATGTATCGTGAATGCTATTTTATTCAGAATTATGAATAAGAAATTTTTCGTTTTAAATTCAACTGAGTTAAAAAAAGTACTATAAAAATATATCAAATCTACTTCATTTAATACTTAAAAGAGACATTAAAAAACTACGTAAATATGTGTTACAATAAATGTTACATATGTAAATTCTTTATTTTTAATTAATAAATTAATCGCTTTTATGTATATTTTATATTAATATATTTCCTTTATTATACAGCTAGCATAATTTTTTTGTATAAAAGTTTTAAAATAATAACTATAGAATTTTATGTATGTATTACTATTTTAATTTATTTAAACTTTTACATGTATAAAAATTTTTTATGTGGAATCCAATCTATTTTTATGGACTTAAATACGTATTCGGATTGAAAATTTCCAATCTATTTCAATCCATTTTCGTTTGCTGGATTGTAAATATTAAGGATATATATTATATTTTTTAATTTATTAAAAAAAATTAATTTTTTTTACACATTATCTATTTAATGTATTGTACTTTATATTAGCGAACCTTACTAATGTTCGCTCAACCAGATTTTCAGGTTATTGCTGCCATTTTTAACAAGCCTTGAAATTATTATCATTTTTAGCCTAATTAATTAAACACCCTAATTAATCGAATGTATTTTACGTTTCAATTACATAGGATATCTACGATATCTCACGGCACGCAAGAGGATGAGTTGGGAGGCCGAGAGGCGAGAAAATTTTAAGCTGACGAGCCTGCTGGAGAATCGCCGCGGTAGAAGTTTCAAGTTCCTGGAGAAACGGCCAAACCCGCGCGATTTCAGCAAATTGAACACAGAGCCAGAAACTTCAGAAGATGAGCGTCCTGAGAACAGTCTTGCGAGGGTGATTTAAAGATATCCTCGAGTAACGTCATGATCACATCGCGATCTCGCAGATATGAACTGCACCCGATTGCGCGTCCGTTCATTTAGTTCTTGAATATTCGCGCTGTTGAGTGCGCTGTCCGGCTGACACCCGAACTCGACCGACAGTATACGCGAATGACGTCACCTTGCCGACTACCGGATATATAGCTTTGACATTACCATTTGTCTTTTCAATATATTCTACTGTAA
>NW_017259498.1:767251-777623 GCF_001594045.1 Atta colombica | reverse complement strand
AACACTAAAGATATCAATTATTTATAATAGATAGAATATTATACGTTATTGATCGTTTTTATTTTGTCGATTAATATTATATTTCTTTTATCAGAGACAAGATTTTGAATGATTTTTTATTCTTTACTCATATAGCACACTTTATCCCAGAAATGTTTCTGCAAACGTTCTCAGAATGTTAGGACATTCTCAGGATGTTTTTTAGAAACGTTCCTTGGATATCTGTGCTTATATATATTATATTAATGAAATAAGTAATTTAATTTTCTCATTACTTTTTTATTTTTATAGTAATTTATTTGCTTAATCTTTTTAGAATTAGAAAGTTTGATATTTCTAGTGTAATAATTATATTTATTAAATGTTTATTTATTAAGTTAAATGTTTTATTCCTGATTTGGAAATGGAGAATTTATTTCAATACACATTATTTGACTGAGGAAAACTTTGATTAAAAATTTTATTGAATAATTTCACATTTATTGATTGTTCATGTAAGAAATTTATATAATAATTTATATAATAATTGAAAAACATTACGTAATACCGAATTACATAATTGAAATCCGTATAAAACCGTGCGAAATATTTGGAGAACTACTTATACAGCTTAGTTTCTCAGGTAACGAATAAAATGATAATGTTAATAGAGCTAGAATTATTTTGCAAGTAAGCTATAGTCACATTTTCTTGCTCGATCACTGATTTAAACTAACTTTATGTTTCCGAGTGAGTTGTCACAATCTAGTCAGAAACAACTAGTCGTTACCAGAAATAACTGCATACAATTTTTAGGATTTGTTAGAAACGAAAAAAACTAGATTTGTCTTTACTAGCGCTTAATATATATGTGTATGTATATTCATTTGCTCTTGCCTTCCAAAAATATAAAGCTATATTCTCGCTTACTTTTACTTTGAGATGATTCAATTAACTTTCACAGATCCTTTCTGTTAAAAGAGAAAAAACAAATCAATTAACAAAATTATTCATATCATAATTCAGATCGCTTTAACTCAGATTTCACATGACAAATAAATAAGTTGGAAACGATAGACTTATTGATTGCCGCAAACTGTGCAAATTGAAGATTTGAGGCACATTATTATGAACTTCGATTACATGAAGTTTTACAAGTATGGAAATTAACATGGAAATAATAAAAAAAGTACATTTATTGATCTTATTTTTACTTTTAAAGATATTTGTAAAACTTCATGTAATTAAAGTTTATAATAATGTGCCTCAACTCTTCAATTTGCACAGTTTGCGACATGTATACGCGCAAAAACATTTAAATCTAAAATTTATTCAAAATATCTGAAGTAATGCCCATATAAATATTGTGACATATTCTTACTAAAATTTTAAGCAGCTAATATTTTTAATGATTATAGGTTATATTTAATGAAATACCAACATTTTTAATGACTTTAAATCTTCGATGATCATCATAATATCTATATCTTTCGTATTTTAGAAAACTATGTAAGAAGGTTTAACCAAGGCTTAAGAAAATAATTTTTAGCATTTATTATAATAAGACTTATATATCAGTCACAAATTAATATTGATTTTAATAATATTATTATTAACTTTATTTGCATTTGTCTCTGTTTATACATAATACTCAAATATGGAAATGGTATGCTTTATCTTACATTATTTATCTTGAGTATATAATTAGAATCTAGAACTTTGACAAAATAGATGGATACATCAGATTAATGTCACAACGCATTTTACCATTCGCGGAGTTTTACAAGCAGGAAATAAGGGGAAGTAGCAGGTATTTGAAAGTATTCTGTTCAAATTAATAATTACTTAATCATTTTATGATTCTACAATTAATAAAAGTAAATATTTAATCACAATTATATTAGGAACAATTAATTTTAAATTTATTAATTATTTGCAATACATCAAATATAGTAAAATTACACTTTGAAAATAAAATTTGTTATTTAAATTAATAATTAATTTTGAAATATTAATACATATGAAATTACGCTAATTCAAAAATATATTACTGACTTTTTTACTTTAATAAGGCAATATAAAGAAAAAAGCAAGGAATATTTTATATGATTTGTTATAATTACGATTAGAAATTACGAATTATATAATTACAGATTCCTATTTTTTATTAATTAATTAAATTTCTATTTCTAAAATTTACTTTCTATTTAATAATTTTATTAATAAAATATTTGTGTAAATATTCATATACATATGTTAGGGGAGGCCTCTCCGATGATATATGTTGCCATGACCTCCAACACGTTTTAGCTATCGCTCGTTGACTCATAAAAACGATTTTAATTTATTTATTAATATCAATTAATATCAAGTAACCATAGCGTTCAAAAATTGATTTTTGATATGCTCCTAATATATTTCTTAAAAAAAATTTTTATAAATACATTTTTACTAAATTCACAATGATAATAATTCAACGATGCCGAATTTAAATCAGAAAGTTAAAAATTATATCAAACTTAGTTAACAAAAATTTAAATATCATAACTAATGTTAAAAGTACAAATTTTTTTAAAGTTTTGTTTAAAGTTTTTGTTTAACAAAAATTATTTTAATGTATTCTTTTATAGTACATCTCAAAAATATATAAAAATATTCCATTATGTATATATCTATCATTGTTTTACCTGATGTCCAAGATTATAGTAAATAAAATGCACATATGCGTGAGACAACATATCCAAATTATCCATTAATTTATGTTACGTAAAAAAGGGTGTTAAAAAACGGTAGATTTTGACAAAAAAAGATGTAAGTAAAAGGAATAATATTTTTTGTAACTTTTGGATACAAGAAATCTAAAAGTTCATGAATTAAAAACAAGAAATTAAAAAGTTCATGAGATTTAAAGAACACCTTAAAAATTGCAAGTGTATTTATAGAAATTCGGAGAATGTATAGAACTAATACTTACATAAAATACATGTAATATGTCATACATATCGCTATTTTGTTAAATAATCATCTCGACTTACACACATAAGCTTTACAATAAATATATAGATACGATTTACAAAATGTTAATAGAGAGTGAAAGAATAAAAAGTAGAATTCGATCGAAATTTCGGTTTCGGTTTCGATTTAGATCAGTTTTGATAAAAAACAGGATTTTGATTTAATTTCGGTCGAAATTAAGAGAAAATTTCGATGAGTAACTCGAAACTGTGCAAGTTGCAAAGCGTCGATGAGCGTTCAAAACGAAACTATTATTCGATTTTAATTATTTGTTGATTAAGCTTAAGTACAATTTGAGTACAAACTTTGATGTAATCCTAATAGTGATTTGATTTCTTTAAAAGTTAAAAATGCAATATTATTATATTATTTTAGTTAGATATTTTAATAAAAATCTTGTTTTTTTAAAGAGTACATAAATTTGTCATAATTTCTGAAAATCATACAGTCGCTGTAAAATTAATCCAAAAATTAATCCAAAAATGTCAATTTCGACTCCGGCCGAAAAATTTGTTGGTTTCTCTCTCTTTTTTTTAGTAAGACTTATCTAGTTTCGGTTTTGATTTCGTTTTCAACCGAAATTGAGTGACAACGAATATTCGTTTTCGGTTTCTGTCGAAGGTCAAAGTATGGTTTCGATCGGACTTTAATAAAAAATGATGAAATATTTTGCGTGCGTTTTCCGACAGGACTCCGCATTCCGTTTGTTACTACAAAACACTTTCTTCGCTTCCCGAAAAAAACGTACAAATACATTTTGGGGAAGTTCTAAACATTATCCAAATTTCTATAAATACACCATATTTTTCCTCAACTTTTAAGATGTATTAAATTCCACGAATTTTTAAATAGATTTATCGTATCCAGATTAAAATTTACAAAAAAAGGTCTATTCCTTTTATTTAAATCTTTTTGAGCCAAAATTTTGATTGTTTTTAACATCCACTTTTAATTTCCTTTAGATTATGATTATATTATATTGAAACAAATAGGGACAACGTTCAAATCACGTTTAAAGTACCAGTTCTCGTCTGATCACTGAAGTCAAGTAACGTTGAGCACGGTTAGTACTTGGATGGGTGACCGCTTGGGAACACCGTGTGATGTTGTCAATTTTTTTTTATTGGAGCAAATAAAAAACGTATCATTATTGTATTTATTATTTGAATGTTAATATTTGCTCGATCTACTCGTAAAAAAACCCATATTACAAAAAATTATTTTCTACCTCTTTCTTTTCCTTACTATCATATATCTCTCTATGTATACTGTATATATGTATTGCTAACATATTTAAAATAATTATTAAATTAAGAACTGTCTGTAAAATTGTCTACAAAATATGTATGTACTACATGTTACTTCATAAAATCAAGTTTATTTATTTTTCGATAACTTATTGGTTTAACGCCACGTTATAGCATTATTTATTATACAACTCATAAATAAGCTATATAGTCCATTTTTTATTTTGTAATGAATGCTAATTTAGGTTAGTATTGTAATACAATCTTAATTACTAATACAGATTTCCTTTTAGAATAATGCAACATCCCCTATACAATGTAAGAGTATATACAATCTATAAATATAAAATCTATATTTTCAAATAATATAATTAAATGTATTATTATATTGTAAAAAATTTTAACAAAAAGATGAAGATTTATTTTATGACGGATCAAACTTAATCCAAATCAAGATTCTTTTATCGAATGAGATAGGATGTGGATGATTAGTAATGGACAGGAGTGAGAAACCTTTCGATATTTTGATAATGATTTATTTTTTACACACTTAGTTGACCTCTATACACAACTATACAACGATGAAAATTAAATTTCTGTCTATTTACTGCTAAGGTCATCGACTTGATAATGACTTGTGATAGAGATGCAATAAAGTCAGTCGATTCTTTTCCGATTCACATGAATCTGAAGAATCGGGCGACGTCTGCGGACAGTACGATTCGAATTAACTTTTGCGCGAAATATCTAAACGTACGATCAGCAGAGGCCATATATGTTACAAATCACCTGTAAAGAGTGACGTCCTGCCACAAATCAAAAGGACGTCAACCTCCACTCAGACTGAAGTCTATCTACACACGCATGATAAATTAAATAAATACAGGAATTGTTCTTCGCTTAAGAGGATCATTATCACCAAGGACACCGATCAGAGTTCTCGTATCATTTGGAACCGAGTTAAGAACGGGAAGGAACATTTCAGATGGCTGCATGCAGATAAATTGGCGTATTGCTAACGGAGAACGAATTAAAATATTCAGTTTTTAACCCATACAGTTGAAATGCTTGTTATTCCATAAGATATATTCTCGCATTATATATATTTGATTTTACATATATTTTATACAAACGCGTAGATAAATTACATCACCATCATACATTTCACATTTTTATGAAAGAAAATCAAATATACTATGACGTTCCAAATTTTTATCTTTCGCCCCAAAGATTTCTACGTAAGAATGATAAAATAAGTCGAATATTAAATAATTGTCGATTCATACAAAGATCAGATGAAGTATTAGCAATATGTCAATTTAATCATGCAACAAGAGATGAAGATGACCGAATAGAATAATAGTTCTCCTTTTATGCTCTAAAAGAATGCATGCTCGACGACGAGGTATTGCACGAAGCATTTGAAAATAAGGAACCACAAACACTCTGACGAACATCATTAAGGTCTTGCTTCCGTCCCACGTCGACGACAGGACGAAATCGAGAAGGGACGCTTTCAACGCGCGCCCGTATTTTTGTACATTAAAAATCGTATACGTTCGTAGTGATACATCGACAATTGCCTATCTGTTACTCCATATTTATCGTTTAGGTTTACCTAGGTCTACCGTAAATTCGTAACTAGAATAGTCGACTTTTCGTAGCCGTGCTCGCAATCTACCACCGGTGCCGCTTTGAAATATCCTGCGCGGACCAATGTCACCGTCAGAAAAAAATTAACGGCCATCCCGAAATATATCACAATGTCCATGTATACTCATGTTCGATCGTAATGATGACGTTATACTTATTACATTATTATTGTTATTATTAATATTATTATTATTATTATTATTATTATTATTATTATTATCGTTGTATAATAATCATTATTACTATAATTATTGTTATTATTATTATTGTTGTTATTGTTATTAGACGTATACTTTATTTACAAAACTTACGTTTCGATGACAACAACGGAACAATGTATACATATACTTATAGTGCGCCATAAATTTCTTCAAGAAAGTAATACACGAACGTAATGCTAATCTGCATTCATCATCAGAATGTTTACCATCAGAAACGCGACGAATTATGTGCCCTACCGTTTTGAATTTATTAAAAGAAGCAAAAGAAAATCGTTCAACATATGTCCGTAAAAGGAAATTATTTTATTGTATTTCTTACGACAAACGACGTCTCTGCACGACGAAGATCGTGTACGAAACGTAAAGTCGACACAAGAAAGATTAGCTTTACGTTGCGCGTATTAATATAGCTTTTTATTTCGCAACAGAATCATTGAGTCGCTTTATTCTCATTATTTTAGTATAAAAAATTCGGAATAAATTGTTATTATGTAATTTTGTAACCGTAAAATGTGAGTAAATTTTACAACATGAGTTTTCAATCGTTATTAACGCGATAAAAAGTTTCATCGTTTAAGATCATTTTAAGACCAATTCCCATTTCTCCCGTCATACAAAGGATAAAAAATTATTTTTTCAAACAGACATTCTTTCTCGACTGTTTGTATGCAAGCACAAATACGTGATGCAAGGATCCTATCGCGACTCTTAGAAACTTAGAAAAACGTTTTTCGGAAAACTCTGTCATTCGAATGTAAACACCAAAATTTTATTTCATTTTTAAAAATACCGTTTTCGAAACAGGAAAACTACAAACCTCTGCATGCACAGTCTCAGAAATAATTACGACGCGTTGCAGGTCAAACGGCCTACAAATAAGAGCGATCGATAGCTCCGTCGCAATTGCGAGCAATGGTAATTGCAGTATTGATACAATAATAATATACCCTATCACGTCAATATTTTTACTATATTTACACAATGTCGTATATACGTAATACTAAGATAACTTGTCGTATACATCTCATTGCACCTCGCCATGTCTTCCGCATTGACCTCCATGACTCGAAAATACAATGTGCATTTTTTTCCCTGCGTTTCATCGTGTAGGAAGTGCAATTCCCGTGGGAGAAGAAATAAGTGTAAATAAGAATTACGTGACGGAAACCCACGCCCTAATCAGTTTGTCACACTCATCGGAAATGCAGTTAAATAATTTACAATTAGCGAGGCCTTAATCTCATCGACATTTCTTTAGCGCGAGCGCAGACACTCGAAATGCTTCTAACGAGGGCAAAACGACCAGAGTTTAACGACTGCATTATAGCCGCGACAAATCCCTGCCCTCGCGCAGTATGATAATCGAATTAAATTACTTCAGCGATTTCATTCGGAAGAAGATAAATTACAGATACATGGAGCCAATCGAACGTCCGACTTGGACGTAATTATATTAATATATTCGTGAAAGCCACCCGATTCCTTTTACCAGCGCACAGCGCCAACCCAAGAGTTTGCGGAGTATTAGTAGTTGTATTAGTTTACGGTAATTTTCTTCTTTTAAAACTTCACGTCACAAAATTCATTAATCTGCACAAATCACAATTCGTTCCTTCCTTTATCGACAGCTCTTTGTAATTACTAGGACAAAGTGTTTCATCGCTCGTAAAAAGCTGCAATACTATGACGGATCATATTTTAATCATTGATATTCGGAAATACTTGGACTCATAATAATTGCAGCGGATATATAGTAATCAAATGCTTGGATTTTACAATGAAATTGGTCCTACAAAAAATATCAGTTATTACTGTTATTAAATATTTAGAGCTGTCATGATTAGGATAAATTTTTAACGATACTGAGCAAAATCCATTTTCGTTTTATCGAATATCGACCGCTGTGTAAAAAATTGAAAATCTATTTAGAAATAAAACTTATTAGCTTTTCGCGAATTGTTTGAATAGAAAATCTCACTAATATCAATGATTTGCGCAGCTAAAAAATAGTTTATGCCAATGATTCAATTTTCTCCGCAAAATATCATATAACGCTTACGCCTGTTGCTATTTAAGACGTTGCTATTTGACTAGACACTACATGTTGGAAATATTTACCCGTTAATTCCCTATTAGGAAATCTTGAACGTGCAATTTTAATTGCTACAACTCCGTCATATACATCAATTCTTCTTTACAGTTATGGCGTCAAGTCGATGGTTGGCCCGGTATTAGCATCAGTAGGACACATTTGCAGAAACTGTAATCTACGTTATGTGTCACAATGGTCCTGGGAAGGCTATGATAATGAGAATCTATATTGCGCAAATTGTCCCTGTCGATAATGCCAGCAATTTCGATCCTCTACCCTGATTTTACCCTCAGCGCTAATTTATAGAAGAGTACTCCTTTCGTGGATTCTCTATATAATTGATATTTGTTTCTTTTGGAAATAAAGCAACTGATATTTGTTTTTTTTTTAAATAAAGTTTACGTAAAAAAATGATAGAAATACTGCGCGCTGCGTTAAATTTTTGTAATCACCGAATCATTACCGCTTCGCTAAACATCCGAAATTATCTAATCATTCTAATTTCGTCATTATTAATTGCTATTGCCTCATTGGCTTTAATTTAAATTCAAAGGGATAAACGATTTTGGACCTCCATCAAATTTGAATCGTTCTAATATCGTCGATCTTGACCTCGCACCACATTTGTTTAACCTTTAAATTTACGATAGTCAACTAGATAAATCTCTTCGATCGCGCTTGCTCTGCGCTCTTGCTCTTCTGCAGAATCAAACGCAGTCGATCTTGCGATTGCCGTCGACAGAACAGAGAGGAGTACTCGTTCCATGGATTATGGTAAGCTTCTACCGGCCGGCAGTTTTTCCTCCGTGGATACCGAACGTCAAAGAGACGGTTCAGACGACGCCTTGATAAACAGGACTGTACTCCATATCATGGGTATACTGAGGTGGTCCTGGCGGCGGCGGCTGTGGACTGTACTGTTGCGAGGCGTCCGAGGCGCGACGCCTGAGCGCCGCGATGCTGTGGGCGCCTCTCCAATCCGATCCTTCGTTCGTGCTCACGTCGGCCACGCAGGAAACGCCGCCACCTCCAGTACCGCCGCTGCCGCTGCCACCGGTACCGGAAGTCGTGCCCGGAGAACCCTGACCGCAGTTCAAACCTGAGCCCATCCCGGCTTGACCACCCACCGAGGAACCCACTGGTGGCGAACCCCGGGACGCTGATACGTGAACACCACCTGAATAGAAGAGAATCGGATTAATATTTTCTTTGTAACTCTCAATTATCAAGTGTTTAAAAATTATATTGAGAAAAAAGTATTTGGTACTTGTAACTGTAATTGCAATTGGTAAAAAATTATGATTATTATGAAGAACTCCATTTTTATAGCTACTGCTAATGTTAATAACAATAATTATATTTATAAATAAATAATAAATAGAAAATGGACCAACAAATGAATAATATAGAGCAATAATATAACTTATACAGGATTACAAAAAAGTTTAGCCACAAAATTTTGTGTTTATTAAATACAGGTAGCAAGCTGACGTTATTTGTCACCACTTTGACATCAAAATAACAATTAATAAGCTTTAGCTATTTGAGTAGTAACGTATATATATTTAGAAAAAAAATAAATTGCTAAGTATTATAGTAACATCTTATTAAATATCAAAAATATTTTGCACCATAAAATTTTCATCGATTGTGGTGAACTGGAGACTGCTCTATTGGTTACCTAGGAGAATTTATTCATGGAAGGATGCACAGTCATCATAGATGTATTTCCGAAGCGTCTTAAAATTTGTATCAAAGCTAAATGTGGTCGTTTTAAATATTAATTTTTATTTAGTATGTTTCATAATAATTAATACTATTGTTGAGTTTTTGTTTACATATGTTATACTAATAATTTGATAGGCACCAAACTTTGTGACAAAACTTTTTTGTATTTGATATTCATTCTCTGTATTCAATGAAGAAATTCCAAGCACATCAAAAGCAAATTTTGCAAATTGAGAAAATATCTGGTTGAAAATGGATGAATTAAATTATATTAATCGAAATTCTGGTTACCTCAACTAGAATTGTAATAGATTTAACTTAAGATTTTAAGATTAACTAATAGATTTAACTTAATTTAATTTAAGAAAATTCTGAGATTCGTCCATTTCCAATCAGAATTACAATTAATCCAATCAGATTTCTTTTGCAGTATCTTT
>NW_017259498.1:765805-767151 GCF_001594045.1 Atta colombica | reverse complement strand
TAATAAATGCGTATATATATATATATATATTGGGTTGTCCGAGTTCGTGCCGATTTTTGGTAGGTGGCGTAAAGACAGGTCTGAATATATCAAAACGATTGAAAACAAATGATATGCATACATATCGTAAAAGATGGTACTTCAGGCATACTTGGAAAAAATTTGGTTGTTATGTTAATTTTTGTCAGTTTTATATGCCTTTGAATATGAAAGAAAACAAAGTGCATTTTAGGCATTTAATGCTTTTCTTTTACCGGAAAGGCAAAAATGCTACACAAACGGCAAACAAGATATGCGCTGTTGACGAAGGTGCTGTAGCTGAAAGAACTGTGCGGAAGTGGTTTGCTAGGTTTAAAGCTGGTGATTTCAACCTTGAAGATCAAGAACACCCGGGTAGGCCCTCCACCACAGATGAAGATCAGATTAAAACACTGATCGAAAATAACCCACGCTATATGACACATAAATTAGCAGAAATGTTGAATATATCAAAATCCACCATCCACGAGCATTTTGTGAAGCTTGGCTACATAAACCGTTTTGATGTATGGGTTCCCCACGATTTAACGGAGAAAAATCTGATGGATCGCATTTCCATTTGCGACTCGTTCTATAAATGCAACGAGGAGACACCATTTTTGAAGTAAGTAGTGACGGGGAATGAAAAATACTTACAAAAATAAAGCGAAATGAATCACCTTTAACCACCCTAAAAGCCGGTCTTCATCCAAAGAAGGTCATGCTCTGTGTCTGGTGGGATTGAAAAGGGATCCTGTATTATGAGTTTTTACCAAACAATGAGACGATAAATTCAGAGAAGTATTGTTCCCAATTAGACGAATTGAAGACAGCAATTGAACAAAAACGTCCAGAAATAGCGAATCGGAAGGGCATCGTGTTTCATCAGGACAATGCGCGGTCTCATGTGTCTTTGATAACTCGACAAAAGTTGTTGGAGCTCGGTTAGGATGTTCTACCTATCCACCATATTCACCATATTCACGCCCTCTGATTTGCACCTATTTCAATCATTACAAAATTCCCTCAATGGAGAAAGCTTCAATTCTTTGGTCGAGGTAAAAAATCACTTAGAAAAGTTTTCGCTAAAAAAACCTAAGAGATTCTGGAAGGACGGAATTTTCAAGTTGCCTGAAAGATGGAGAAAGGTTGTAGAACAGAATGGCATCTATATAATTTAATAAATGTATATTAAAATTTAAATTTCTTGCGTTTCAATTTTCCTTTAAAATTGGCACGAACTTTCTGGACAACCCAATATATATATATGTATGTGTGTGTGTGTGTGTGTGTGTGTGTGTGTGTGTGTGTGTGTGTGTGTGTGTGTG
>NW_017259498.1:755160-765705 GCF_001594045.1 Atta colombica | reverse complement strand
GTGTGTGTGTGTGTGTTTGTGTGTGTGTGTGTGTGTGTGTGTGTGTGTGTGTGTGTGTGTGTGTGTGTGTGTGTGTGTGTGTGTGTATAGTTGTATTTAAAAATAAATAATTGGCTTCAAAAATAACGATAAACTCACATAGAGAAGTAAAGCTTTCTATTGCTAAGAAAAATGATTGACTCAGTTCGCTTTTTTTCCTTTTAAGTAAAGATTATCTTTAACAACAAGTTTCTTTTTTTCTTAATAGCTTTAAAATATGTTACGAGTTTTAAAAGAAAGTAAGAGAGAGAGAGAGAGAGAGAGAGAGAGAGAGAGAGAGAGAAAGAGAGGGAGAATGAAAAGAAAAAGAAATATTATGTACTCAATGTATGTTACTCAAAGAATTTCTTTCCTTCTGAAAAATATTATAATTTTATCAAAGAAGTAACTTTATATAATAAGAAAATTCAAACTTGCAAAAAAATATTTCGTCTTCGTGAAAACTAGTACTCTTTTTAAAATTATAATAAACTATTATAATCTTATAAATAGTATAAATTTTACAATAGTTTTTTTATATTTATTATCTGATTTTGACTCTAATATTGATCTATCTTCATTGTTTTAAATCCAAATTTATTTTAATTTAAGAGGATTCTAAAGACAATTAGTCATATTAAAAATAGCACTTACACGCAGAAGATTTACGTGTCATTGACACATCACTACATATCAATATCTCATTCATGCACATACATAAATTTTCGTATAACAATTACTTTTAATTGATGTTTAAATCCAATTTTAAGAACTTCATAATGTTTCTTCGTGCAAACTATTAATTTGTGGACTATAATTTCGTAAGTGCAGATTACACAATTTTTATATGAAGTAAATGTTGTCACAACGTGACAGCTCTGGAATACCATATTGGACTAAGAAATGGTAAAGAAGATTTCAATTTCGAAATTTTTCTCAGTATAGACTCTACCTCACAGTATTAATGTGTATACTTTAATCTTGGAAAAGAATTTTTAAATCAATAAGAGAGAAAAAAAGTAACCGTTATACAAAAATTACATGGTTTAAGTAATACAGACGACTTTAGGATCCTTTTAATTGTCTCTTTAATTGAAGTATTAAACTTAATAAGATTTAGAAATATCTTAAATTTTGATGCTTGTGCTAAATTTATACGATAGAATATCAATAAAGAATATCAATAAAGGGCAATGACTCAAACATGTTATAGTGTAATACAAATTCTGATTCATCTATTACAATATCATTTTAAGTCCCAAAGTTTTGATTTTCACAGAATCGTCCTTAATGGATACTTTTTTGAAAACTGAAATATTTGAGACTCTAAATATAAAATTGTAATAGATAAATCGAAATTGTTACACTAATGCGTTTGATTCATTGTTCTTCATCGACATCTATTTGAAATTTTTAAGTTTTTGGAGATTTTAGATAATATGATAGATTTACGGATATAAATTTTTGAAGTATTATATTTGAAACAAATAATTAATATTTGAGAATAACTATACAGAATGTATTTTTTTGTGTCTATAATTACGTTAAATTATGGTAATTGCATTCATTTTTTTCTCAGTGTATCTTTAGTGACTTTGTAAATATATGTTTCCTGACAGTTTGTAATGATTGCTAAGCGATAAATATAATTTTTTTATAAATAGTAAATAACAAAGAACAAATATTTATTATGATACAGTCAATCACGAATCCATTACCGCGGACGAGGCAGTACATCCCCGAAAGAGTCAGGTAGAAAAGAGGTAATTTACAGATGCGGCATCACAGGTGCAGGAGAGCGAACGTTTCGTTTCTCCGCTGTAGAAGATATTAATACAGTAGACTGACAAAGCGTGTGGGGTGCGCTACTGGCCGTCGTAAAGTCGTTTCCGCCTCCTCGCGCGCTACGCTGGTGGGCTCAAAAGACAACGGCGGGAAAAAAGGGTTTTTTTTATGACGGTACTGTGCCGGACACAAATTTGCAGAGGACTATGGCAGCGGCCGCTTTTGAAAAGCCATTCGGAAGAATGGACATCTAATGGCGACGATGTACGTGATTTTATGACTATTGTCGGCTGACGCGCGCAGTAGATTCGTGCTGCCGAAGAGTGGTGTCCACCGCGATTCACCGCGCACAATCAATGAAGTTTGATTCTATGGATACACCAAACGAACGACCGAGCCGAAGGCAAATGAAACTAAACGTGCGATACATACGCAATTTGGCACATGTATTTCTATTTTTCAGAGTAAATACAGAGATCATCGGAGTGCGTATCTCACTAAAATTTGAACTGTTGCACGAGTTATCAGCCGATTTTTATTCTCGAATAAGGGCGTTGTGACTCGTGCACCATTCGCGGTAGCGCGAGTTGAAAATCGAGCGTTTTGAAACCCGATAATTTACGTATTACCGAGATTTGTTTGCGCCAGTCTGGCATGGTTCGCCACGAGAGAGTGAGTGAGTGAATGAGTGAATAAGTGAATGAGTGAGTGAGTGAGAGAGAGAGAGAGAGAGAGAGAGAGAGAGAGAGAGAGAGAGAGAGGTCAAATGAAACTTCTCTGATTAACTAGGAACCACACCACGCCGCGTTGTTGGCTTACATTGCGGTGCTAATCATTCATTGGTAACCGAAAAATAACGCTCTAGTCTAAAAGCTATTTGCTCTAAGTATTATCCGGATAAAAGCATATAGCTGAGACTGCGGATTCACTTTAAAGCCGCGTTCGTACGCACACCAATGTGTTCATAGGACGCCAATTTTTTTTTCTTCTCGAGTGATAACGCTTGATAATTAGCATCATGCAAATGTTATGCGTGTATGCATATGCATATATCAATGTATGACTACACCTTGCGAAATTATGTTACGCCGGATTTTTATCGTAAGGACTTTAGAAAAGTAAGATGTTAAATTCTATAATCTTTGTATCAAATATATTAACCAATAATATTGCGTTACAAGGTTCCTTTTTCTCAACATCTGAATATTTTTTTACAAAGTAACAGTATAGATTCCCTTTCATTGTTTATGTTTGTATGCAATTTTAAATGACATATTCAAATAATAACATTTATTTGCAATATTTAATGTCAAAAAATTATAATGAATTACGAGTTTTTTGTTTCTTGAATGATAATTCTTCTATATTTTTAATGTGTTAAAAAAATAGATTACACGAGCGATAGTATATTAAATAGTAAATTAGATAGTAAATTAAATTACGAATTTGCGTTATTACATAAGAAATTCCAAAGTGGAGTTTCTAAAAATTGAAGAGTGATGAAATTTTTGATAAGCATATCCTTTTTCAATGTATAAAACTGTACAAGAAACACTTATAATTCGTTCAGAAACAAAGTTATTTAAGATTTGTTATTCAATACAATTAATACATCCGATATTTTAAAAAAAGGATTTCAGTTCAGTAACATAATTACCGTTGGAAAATTGGCACATTTTATATCAATTTCAATATCTTGCCTTTTACCTATCGTATGAATGACCTCCTATTTGTTGAAAGATTTTGATAAGCTCGTAAACAGAATTCGTAATCGAATTAATTAGAACCATTTTCAGGATTGATAATCTGTATTATCACATAACAAATACCAATACGAATAAATCTATTTAACATGCATTTTGTGAAAACAGCGTTCACTTACAGCATCTTTCTTTAAATATGGTTTTTTTGTTAAAAAACAAAAAAAGTGAAAAAGTAAAAAAAAATATTCCGTGGGACACAGCGATGAGATTTTTTTATTATTAGTTTTCTTATTACCAATATCCCGCAAATTCATTATTCCATACAATTTAAGCGCTAAAGTCTGATTTATCTAAAAAAGATTGCCAGATTATCATTCAAAGTTCTGATTTGCGCTTTAATCCTCCGTAAACATTCCGAGTTTGGACGATAAATAACGCTTTAACGAACATAGATCTTATTCTATGTTTAATAGTATTACACCGCAAAGTAATAACAATAATTACTGTCTCAGAATCTTTGAATCTTAATTCATTAGTATTAAAATTCATTCCAGGGAGATTATTGAAAAGTACATCATGTTGAAAAGTACTTCACAAAGGGCACATGCGTTTTGAATGAAATCTTGTTTTCACACTATAATATGAAATCTTGTGGAAGTTACAGTCGAGATGCGCTGAATAGCAATTTCCGTGAAAGAAGAAATTTCACACGCGATTTATCCCCTTGAGTATAATATCTTTGAGGATACAAGGTCCCCGGGTGAGGTGAAGCGTAACTCAACCAAGACAGGTTGCATCGAGATGTTATGGTAAATATACAGCGAAAGATCTCGCACCTAGGTGTGAGATCGGGCTTGAAGTTTGCCTGCGTAAACAGACGAGAGGACGGGGTTTATGTTTCTGTCTCAAATTCCTTACGTGCAGGCGCATAACCCCTTCGAACCTTAATGCACCGTAACGTTTAACGACTTCGTCAAAGAGACTTCCATGACACTGTTTGCACATCGTCTTTTAGAGGACCACGGTACCAAAAGTTTGGCAAGACGATTATCAGCACTCATATAAGCGGTCGGGTTGACGGGAACGTTAAGATTCTCCTGGGTGTGCCTATTCGCATTCGCACATGTGTCGCCAACTCAGCACCGATCCATGCTACTTGAATAAGCAACGATGAAAAATGTCGGAACATTGCAAAACGTTACGTTCGCTCTGTGATCGTAAAATGCTTTTCACGTCTAAATAATCTCTCTATTCTGAAATTTACTTTTGAAAGGGCCGTAAACGGCGAAAAACACAATAGAGATACAATGATCAAATTGATATTAAGAATGTCTCTTAAACAAGACATATTATACCTCCGCAAGAAAAGTAGACACAAGTAAAAAATATAAAATTGTTCTGAAAAGAGGAAAGAAAAAATGTTAAAACTAATTTTTATGATATTAGTACTTTAAAACTGATTATTTATGGCAGTTAAATTCATAATGTTAAGTTATATCTTGCAATTTAAATTATTTTTAATTTGTTTATTTTTATATGTCGTTACTATTTCTACTCAATATGTTGTTAATTTTATTAAAACATGATGTTTAATAATTTAAGAAAATATATTAAATTTAACTCACTTCAGTTTATTATTTACTAAGCATATACATTTATATAGATGTTATTAATTATAAAACTGAGCAATTCAGTTATAGAAATAGATTGATTTACATTTTTGACATGGAAGCAAGCATGGAAATTAATAACAGTAAAATGTTATTTAACTTAAAAGTTATCATTGATTTTTTTAATATCTTTAATAATATATTAATATAATAGTTAATCATAAGTTTACTAGAGCTAATCATAAATTTGTATTGTAAAAAGAATTGATACTGCAGTTTAGAATGGGAATCAATCGCATCTTTGCAAAAAAGTGATCACAAGTCGAAATTTTTCAGATTTTGTTTTATTGGAAAATAAAAATAATTTTTGAGATGTGTATAACATAACATTATAACAAAATGAATATTTCAAGTTTCAAAAGAAATATTAATTTTATAATGTTATATTATACATACCTCTAAAAACTATTTTTATTTTAATTTATATTATTTTTTTGATTTTTTTAAAATTCTTATCTATTTTGAATTCAACGTGTATCATTTTTCCTAATAAAAATTGATAAATTTAAAATCCAAGCATAAAACAAAATCTGAAAAATTTGTGATCACTTTTTTGTAAAAATACGATTGATTCCCATTTTAAACTGCAGAGTATCAATTCTTTTTACAATAATTATAATAGATGAAAGTATATTTTGGCAAATCATGTTTTCATCGGGTATTTACTATAATAAATTCCTGTACTTCTCACTAATGCTCGCGGTAACTTACTGATAGAATTGAGTCCGTAGTTGGTGTGGTAGACGGATTGCGATGGACTGTTGATCGGCAGTCCAGAGTTGCCGAGACTAAGGCTAGAACCTAAACTTCCCGTGCTTTGTTGACCGAGCTGCCCAAAACCACTCATCGTCATGCCGCTTTGCAATTGTCCAAGACCTATGGAGCAGAGGAGCGCAATTAAATAATCAGCACAAGGGACAATTAATGCATGGTTATGTGACGCGAGGGGCTCGCAAAGAAACGAAAAGAATCGGTTAGTTATCGGTGTCATTGTCAGTACAACCGTCGGTGAACAACCGTAGCACCGATAATACGCAGTAAGTAATTTCAGCTGTCTCAGCCAGTGGACGGGCAAAATTAAATTAGGAGGCAAGCATCGTCGAGACTTCGTCTATGAGAATTGGTGTTTCCTTCTCATGTTGCTTCTTCTCCTGTTAATGCGTGAACGAGATGCTAATCATATCGCGCTTTAACTGACATGACGAATCATGTGCAATTTGCATAGACGTGGATAATATGCTTCGATTAAATCGTGAACGAAACGTGCTTACATCTTTCAGCATTTCTTTGTTATACTTGCGTTCTAATCTTGGAGTTACTTCATCTTTTAAAATAATATTAATTTTGTAACATATGTATATATTTATATATATGTGTATATAAAATGAAAACATTTGTGAACCAAGTAAATTAAAAATCTAAAAGTTTAGATTAAATACGGTTAAAATGTATTATACATTAAATTACCACTAAAAAATAACTACGAATTTCAAATACGACATTAAACATTTTGAGAAATGTTTAAAGTCGACGGTTTCATTGAATTATACATTAAATTATGTAAAGTAACTACGAATTTCATTTACATCGTTAATATTTTGAAAAATATTTCATTGGTTTCATTGATCACTAACATAAAAGAATAAAATTTCTTGACGCTTGAACATAATTATTCATTTATACAACATTTAAATATTCACACTCTTTCAAAACTATTTGCTTTTTGCAAAAATGAAAGAGATGATTGCAAAAGTGTAATATCGACTTTACTTAATTTCTTTTTCTCTTCTCATTGTCAGTCTTCTATGAATTATCAAAATAGATATTGTGTAAGTATTTCGTAAGACAGCGGATCAATTTAAGATGTCTAATTAGAACGTTAATGAGAAATCAGAAAAATATGCAAGCAAACTAAAATATTACATTTTTTCTCCATACATTTGGTACTAATTTAATGCATTATTTATAATTTTCGATTTATAAAATAAAGCAAATAAAATGAAAAAAGAATAATACTATGAAAAATAAATGGTGTAAATATAAAAAGTATTTAACTAACATAGTTAGCAATCTACTGACATTACAATATATATATTATATACATTATGGAATATCATGGATACTTTATTAAGTGATGACATACGAAATTGATAGCTGCTATGGAAATAACTGTCGAAGAAAACAGTTTTTTAAAGCATTTCAGGAAATTCTGGTATAAATCATTTTTAAACATACACGGTGATAAATATCAAGTCCTTGTGAGTAATAATGCAGGCGATCGAAAGAGCGTTTCCTGTCCTGGCCAACGTAAGCAGATAGATAATTTCTTTCTTTTTTTTTATCTTGTGTTTCTTGATTACGGTTAGTGATAAAAGCTATTCATATCTGACCTGTCCCCATTCCCCATCTGTCCGCAGGAGTATGAAACATTCCGGTGCACAAGTCGGAGGTCATCGGTCCGAAGGGAGGCAAGCCGTGCGACGGTAGCAGCGATCCCGAGGACCGGAACACGTTGGTTGTCTTCTTACGCTTCTTCCACTTCGCTCGTCGGTTTTGAAACCATACCTATAGACATACACAGACAAGAACTTGTTATTAACAATCCATTGAAAAAAGTATAACAATTCTTAAAACTTTAAAATAACGTGGAAACGTTTCAATCTTTTTCAATTTGCGACGTAATAAATAACGAGTCAAATTTCTCGAGAACACATCATTCCATTCATATAATGTTAAAATTATATCCAATTTAAGTTATTTTTAACCGTTCTATAAGTCATTACTGCTCTTACTCAATATTAACTTAACTCAAAAATAATGGAATATTAAACAACCAATAATTTAAGATATGTATTAAATTTGACTCACACACAAATTTAGTTTATTATTTACTAAATGCATACGTTAATATAGATATTTTTTTCAATCAACTATAGAAATAGATTAATTTACATTTTGACTTGGAAATTAAAAATAACAAAACATTATTTCACTCAAGGGATTAGATTATCATTATGATCCCTTGATATATAACAAAATATATAACAATGTACCTAACAGAACATCATTAGGTGTATAAGCTTCAGCGCTTAGCATAGATCTTTCATCAAATATTGCTATACATGCAGGAATAAAAAGTAAAGTTCTAAAATTTTCATTTTTTATTTTATCGTTTTAAAAGTAATTTTATTGCAATCGTTTTAATTAAAATAGTAAATACAATATAATTTAGACAATTTTCACAATTTTTAAAACATTTATTATTTTAGCCTTACTCATTTTTTTTATTTATTTCTAAATTTTTTTACTTCTTTTTTTTTAATTTTTGCTGCAAACTTGGAGACTTTTTGTAATATATCAATGTGCCATGGCACATTAATTAAAAAATATCTTATTCTAAAAACAAATAACAAATTATTTTTTGAACACATTCGTTCATATAATAATATTTCTTATATTTTCATCAACGATACTCTTTATTTTTTTTTAAACTAATTACAAAATTTAATAAGTCTCATTGAGTATATAAGAAAGTTATTGAGTTAACTATTATTCTTTCTACACAATATTTTTGTTTCTGACGTGATCGAAAATCGCATATCCGACCATTTCTTTGCCCGCCCTCTCCCCCGCGATAAAATTTTTTTTTCTCAGCAGGACGCAACCAAATCCAACCATTGCGACGGTAAGATGTCCCTCGGTGTTACGACAATATCTTCGACCCCACCGCGGGTAGCTATTAGCCGACGTTATGAGCTGTTGATTCTGGCCACGTAGTGGCCCCCTAAGCTGCCGGGGTCCCGGGGACTTGATTTATTGATATCGCATGCAAAGCCCGCCTCTGTGTTCTCCGATATACCTACCCTCGCCCTATCTCGCCACCACCACCATTGCGTCAGTATCAACGTACCACGGTACCACCACCACTACTACTATTGCACCAATCTCTCTCTCACTCTCTCCCGCTTCTATCCTTCACCGCAGACTATAGTCCCTTTTCTGGCTCGGTAGCTCGCACTATAGCCATCTCATATGTGCCTATAAATTAGTACTTTAGCATTAGAGCGCGAGATGCGCGCTTGCGCCACCATACGCACCCGTACATACTATACCACACACACACACACACACACACACACACACACAAACAGCGAGACACACACACACACATACACAGAGAGAGAAGAGTAACACAGCAAAGACCGAGAGGGGTGGTGGTACGAGGGGTAGGTACACCCTGCGCTAACATACGAGGATTATACGAATCTAATTGGATATATGGGATTTACACGCTCCAGTATATATATCTCAGGTATTGCAACGAAGCGATCGTTGCATTCTTATACTCAAAGATCCGTTAATATCTAGCGCAAGATTTCGGATCGATTCAAGACAAGATGTTAATATCTTTAATCATGTGCTGTCGCTTGAAGACATTATCATTTCAATTTATTAAATTTTTTGTATATATTCTGTAGTTTCATAGCTGTTGATGTCTTCATCAGTGAAGCGATTGCTATTATTTTAAAAATTTTTGTCGGATTACGATAATGCACGTATAACAACTTCTGTAGTATTGTAATAAACGACTATGTAAAATTTAGTGATTACTGATAATCTTAAATAATTCGATGTAAAGTCTATTTATCTTTATTTCTAATCCTTTCTTATATACTGACTTATCTCTCTTAATTTTTAATTGAATACGAACAATGATGTCATTTTTGGTTAAATTAACGTTTATCGTTCCGTGGTATTTGTCGAAGGCTCGTAACAGCTGGCGGGTCTCTTGACTCTCAAGGATGGACGCTCGTGACGAGAGAATGGCATTAGAGCTGGGTGGTGTTAAGTGCATTGGGACCGAATCAGCGTCTATATATCAGTCAATGGCGTAGAATCGAATGCTCTCCTCCATCTCCATAAAATTCACTACATCCTTATAAAGGCGGATATGTCTATGATTTCGCATATGTGAATGCACATTTCTCTTTGCTGATATCACATTTGTAACTTCAGATGCAAATATGCGATGATCAAAAAAATTTGTAAAATTTTTAAACATTTAGATATTTATGCATAATTATAAAATTCAATATAATTTAACGTATTTATCTAATATACGTATTTATATATTATTCAAATTATCATTTTACAAAATTTTACTGACACAAATATTTAACAAATAAATATTAGACTAATTCAAAGCTTAATTAAAATTCAAAACTTACATTTACTAATTGCCATAGTATATTAGCAGTACAGTTTTCAATTCTTTATACATTTTTAAATATTTCTTCATTTTACAATAAAAAATGTTTTAATATATTTTTTAAATTTATTTTGATTTATTTACTATTAAATCTTTTTAT
>NW_017259498.1:731640-755015 GCF_001594045.1 Atta colombica | reverse complement strand
TAAATTCAAATTATTGATATAAATTTAACAATAGATATATCTTCATTTGATTTTAATGTGTATTTTTCATATTTTTTGAATTATTTTTAATCATTTCTATAGGTCACTGTTCTTACTCAGTATGTCATTAAACAAGAGAGTTAAATAATTTAACTAAAGAAAATGTTTTATATAATAAAGTAATTTAATTCTTTATTATTTATTAAACATACGGATGTATTGATAATATGGATGGTTTATTTTGAAACTAACAGAAGAAATGGATTTTATTACATTTTTATATATATATATGAAAGTTAAAAATAACAAAATGATATTTAACTTAAGAATATGAGTTACTGTTGCTCCTTTGATATCCAACAATACATTTGAATACAGCATATCCAATCCAATTCAATTACTTATACCTTTCACAAAAAAATAAACATATTATAATCAATTTTTTTTTAATCAAAGTAAATATTAAGGAACATAATGGTATCAAATAGATGTAAGTTCTTTATTAATAAAGAAGTTATTAATAATGGGAAAACATTAAAAAAAGGAAAAGTCAGGTATTTAAGGATTAAGATTTCTCAGTCTACAATTTTTTATAAACACTTATAAAAACTTAAGGTATTCTTTCAGAAATCTTGATAAATTTAAAATAGAATTTTTAAAAAAGAATTTAGAATTGAAAATATTATGAGATATTGTATTTTGTGTGTGTGTGTGTGTGTGTGTGTGTGTGTGTGTGTGTGTGTGTGTAAGATTTTTTTTAACAGAATCAATCTATATATTAACAGAGCATCAAATAATACAAACATCAATGATATTATATATATAAATGTTAAAGATATCTTCAATTTTTCATGTTTTTGATACAATAAATTTTCTATGGCTTCAAAATTGTTCAATTTTTACAAAATTCAGGTTTTCAATTTTTCTAATTTGTACAAAATATATAATTTTCATCTATCAATTATATACCTCTATTATTATTTTAATTTAAAGCAACATGATGTGCAAGCTTTTAGCCAGTCTTTTCCGGAACCACGTCGTCTTTGCGTCGATGAATCGTCTCCTGACACGTCAATTTCACGGTAGAATTACGATGAAACCGCGACTAAAAGCCCGTGGATAATCCACCGTTATACGCCGATATGGTCCACACAGAAGAGGAAAAAAGCAGAGAGACTACCTACGTGCAAATCGCGCATTATCACGTACACCCTCTATCTCGCGCACAGGTGCATCAAGCCTATACACATATGGCAGAACTTCCGTTAATTAACACTGGCGGATGCTAATGACTTCTGTTACGAAATAACAACGCACGAACGAGTGCTTTCGATGAGCGTGTCCGATATCGAAAAGCCGTGCAACCGATGAATTCTTTGTACGTATAGCTGAACCAAAGATTCACATTAGAGAACGATATTGGAAACATCATAGCATGCAAACAAGCACGCAAAATTTCGAATTTACATTTACAATAAATTTACATGTTTAATATCGTAGTAATATCGTTAGATAAATTAAAGCAATTTTGATACATCGAATGCATATATATAGAAAATATAAAGAAAGATTTTGTTCTATAAAATTTCGAATAATAGAGTCAACAGAAATAATCGTTCTTAATGATGAAGAGTAATGACAGCTAAAAATACATGGAATGCATTAACCTTCATAATTGTAATCAATCTAATGTCCATGCTTTAAAATACGTAACAATTCCTTTTGGAATTCGAACGAAATCGACAGCTCCAGTACTTTATATACTAAAACTCTTAATCAATGTGATTGAAACAGTATAAAGATATGTTGAATTCACTTCATAATGCCATTAATCAAGCTTAAAATTTAGTTCTATCAGAAATGCAATCGTTTTTAGTTTTAGTTTTTTAAATATTAATTATGTCATGATGCATTATTAAAGAATTTAATATTAATACACACACACACACACACACACACACACACACACACACACACAAAATGTAATATCAATTTCACAAATATAATTTCGTATGTTTATTAAGGAATGATGAGTTATTAATTCTTCTAAAGTATTAAAATATCATGAAATAATAATTCCGCATAACAAATAATGCAAAATGAATCAATATAAAAAAATATTAGTTTTAAATATAATATTTTTTTTTATTATATGTGACAACAAATATTATTATGAGCTTCATTAGTAAGACTTTTATGTAATATACAAGGTGTTTCCAAAAAAGATTTTAAGAACAATAAAAGATATATCAAAAATTCTAATACACATAGATCCGA
Organism: Atta colombica; assembly: GCF_001594045.1. Classification (NCBI taxonomy): domain Eukaryota; kingdom Metazoa; phylum Arthropoda; class Insecta; order Hymenoptera; family Formicidae; genus Atta; species Atta colombica. Next base: position 752,738 of record NW_017259498.1, on the reverse strand, counting down.
AAACGAATGATTACTAAAATATTTCTTAGTCTTTTAAATAATAAAACATCGGAATTAGAATAAACAGACATAATTTCGATCAAATCTGACAAACTCACTGTTTTGGACGAAGTGTAATCTCATACTAAGTTACTCCTCAGAAATTTACTTAAAAATCAGCTCGAAATTTGTAAACAAAGATCAATAAATCTTTGCAATCGTTTTTGAATCTATACTTATTAGAACTTTTTGAACTTATTTCTTTGTTGTTCTTAAAGTCTGTAATCTTCAATAATTAAAAGACCTGATAGATTAAATAATTGGAAATTTATTTCAGCATAAAATAGTTTGTTCTTTATGTAAAAATTGTATTTTAATAAAAAAAGATAAACATTGATTTTTAATCAAGAAATTTTTCTTGCAGTTTTTATCTTTAACATTAAACATTTAAAGAGAGAAGGAGACAAAATATTTAGCTATTACATACTATCCATTTTTGTTGCTGTTAAATAACTGAGCTGAACGATTTTACAAAAAAATTTATCAAAGTTTCGATCTCGACAATATTTCACAAACATATCAATATATTAAAACATTTTATTCTAAGGAATATATTTATTTGTTACAATAATGACATATCTTAAAAATTGTGATTCTTTTAGTTACAGAAAAGAATAGTAGAGATAAAAATAAAAAGAAAAAAACATACTTAAAAATTACATACTTTTATTCTTCTACAATCAGTTAATACATCAACATTGCATCAAAATTGAAGTTAATTTAGTGCAACATTTTAATGAATAAAAACATTCAAATTCATTTTCTAGAAAACTTAATTTTTTTATTTGCATTGTTGTAGCAGATGAGCGATATATATTATTATATGTATTTAAATGTCTTATCAAACATGTATTAATGAATGATATTCGATTGATGAACGATAACCAATAGGTGCTTTATTGTGAGCGAGTAAATCAGAGAAGGGTATTCGAAAAGGAACAACTGGCATGAATTGTAGTTGAACACACCTTTCGATGACTAAGATGCTCTGACTGATGCCTTTTCATAAGATATAAGCGCTCTGGCGAAGAGCGAACCGGCGCGGCGGGTCAATTAGGAACATTGCTTTTTAAAAATTGATCAATCACTGCTTCGTTGGCGCGGGGGCGCGTGCGCCATGGCAGCTGTTCCCAGGAAACACCTGGGATCAGGATGAGGGTGGATACGGACATTGCTAGTTTCATAAAATCGACATCGACTCTTCTAGTAATCCGACTGTTCGAGATCGCGGGCGGATTTCGAGTTGTACGAGTTGTATTGCGAAATACGGTTTTGGTAAAAATTCAGACATACATATATTTCAGTAGTGCCACAAAAACATATGACAGCTAAACATTTTTCTTCATAAAATCTGCATTCTCTTCATAAATTTTTAATGTTTAAAATAATAAACTAAAAACAGTTTCTTAGTGATTTTGAAAATAAATTAAAAGTAAAATAAATCAAATTAATTAATAATAAAAACTTTAAAAAGTAAATCATTTACCTTTCTATTAAAGAAAGATTTTTCTCTTATTAAGTTACAATTTTTATTTATTTGTGTCATTTATGTTAATTTATTAATACAAATTTTATATAAAATACGTTCTATATATTCTTATAGTTATAAATTCTATTAATAAAAATATCTTAATATTTTAAAACCTGTATTTAGAGACAATGTGATACGCTTATTTATATTTAGTGCACATTTTCTCTTCTGCATGATAAAAATCGCCATAAATTTACTCGCCGACATTTTTACACGAGAGGCTTATGCAAAATTTACATGACAGACTATTTACATTTATAATTTGCTGTTCATTAATTTCAGAATCAAGTAATTCCGTTCGTTAAATGATTTATTTTCCATCGTTGAACGCGTATTTGTGATGTAATGGTAGTACTCACAATCGATATTTCAATAACGATAATACATTATCAAATCGTAGATTTCCAATAGTTACAAAATTTTACAGAAACAAGATACAAATTTTTGTCAATAATATAAATAAATTTGTATCATCATCCCGTTAATGATGTGTTTAATTTTACTCATAAGAGACTGTAATTAATTATATTTTTATTTAATATCTTTAAAATAATAATTAATTCACAACTATATACACACGTGGGTGTGTGTGTGTGTGTGTGTGTGTGTGTGTATAAAATATATTTCATTAAAAAACGGGACTTAAAAATATTTCATTCACCTCAGCTGGGACTATAGTTTTATCAAATCAAAAAAAATATAACTTCCCAAAAACATTTCCACAACGACAAAAGATCATAGCAGATGGTAAAGATCGCGATTTTCAAGAAGCGACCTTTTCTATTTCTTTCCGTCGATCGCGAATGGCTTAGTTTAACTCTGGAAAAACCCTCGAAGTCTTCAAGGGGAGGCAAGAAAGGTGGCAAGAAGCGAGCATTGGCCAGGCAAGGGTGGTTTGAGGTTAGGGTGAGGTTTAGGGGGGTGGGGAAGAGGTGGCGAGACCTCGTAAAGGGGGTTTCAGCAGGCGCTGATATAAATTGAGCTTGCCATCAAGGCAAGCGGCGGGATCTGCCCGAGGCCACAAGATATATAGAAGTAGCTTTCAGCACGCCATTGAAGAATAGTTCGACTCACTTCGCGGAAAAACGCTTCGAATCGCCACGAAACGAGATAACGTTTCTCTTTCGTGATTCCGCTCGGGATGGGAGAAGCTTTTCGCGATGAAATCTTGATTCACTGTCTCAAATAGTCGATTTACAGGATTAATATTTTGTAACGAATTAATATTTTGTACAACAAGGTAATAGCCTTTAATTCGATAAATCTACATTATCGCATATTAAATATTTAATTAACTAAATATCAAATTTAAGCGAAGAAGATTATTCAAAGCGAATTTTAGTATCTAATATATTGCGTAAATTTTATAATTAAATTATCATTGGTATCAATTTTTTTCAATAAGCATGATCGATTGCATTATTATTTTTGCATAGATCAAAAAGAAGAAAAAAAGAATTTGATAGAAAAATGTTTGAAATATAAGATCGATAAAAGATAAATAAAAAAATATTAAGGTCTTTTAATAAGAGAAAAAACATTAAAATTTTTTTATAAGCGCTTTTATAAATTAAAATTATTATAAATTTTGTGAAATTGTTTCCGATCGCTAATAATAAATTTTTATTGCATTTTCTATACATTTAAATATTTCATCTCCACAATATTATTGATGAAAGCATCAATGCACTTTATCGCAACTATTCTATTTTATATTCCTTAGCCTTATTTATAGTTCAAGAGAAATCTTTTTATAATTAACATGTTTTCATGAGTCAACGAAAGAACGTGCGCTGGATGGACCAGGTGGTGATAAATTTAATGAAAATAAATACTACATAAGTTGTGTTTGCAGGATGTGACCCTGATTGATGACGGTGGTCGGGAGACGGAGTCTGAGGGTAGCAAGACGCATTACCCGGACCGCCCACTGTTTCATGTTGCATTGCGCCATCAGAAGAGAGATTTTCGCTGTGCCATTAGTGAATCACCTGACTTTTAACGTGGAATTAAAAATCGATTATTTTGATATATTATTACGACACGTCTATGTAATATGAATATTGCACATGAATATATTACACATTGTTATTTCGAACAATACGAACACATTAATGACACCGATTTAGTGATAAGATTTCTGTTTCTTAATGATGATTCTTATGTATTTTTAGTTGTTTAAAAAGGTTCTATCATCTACAAATTTTAAGAAATCAACTTTTTAAAACTTTTAGAGTAAATCTCACTCTAAAGAGTAAAATGTGTCACTCTTAAAGATTGAAAATTGAATCGCTCTTTTCCAAGATTGACTTAATTTTCATTCTTTGTAGAGTGAAATTCCATTGTAATGAATTTAGAGAGAAGGACCTTACATTTGAAAATCTCTTCAAATTTAAATAATTTACTTTTTCTTTTACTTTATAAAGTAAAATGCATAAGAATTATCATATATAGATACTAAAAATTTTATATAAATGAGTCATTTTTTACCTTAAATATTGCTAATAAACTTTATTATCTTAATTTACTTAAAATTAAATTTACTTAAAATTAAATATAAACATAGCTTTATATCATTACATTTCACATATTGTAAAAGATATTTGAATTTTTTATAATATATATTTCATACGGCTATACATATATTATAAATATATACATGTATTACAAATTTGCATTATTATATAAGGAATTCAAAATGGAAATTCTAGAAATTAAAGGGTAATGGAATTTTTGGAAAATTATATCCCTCTTTTCCAGTATAAAAATTTTACAAACATCCATTACTTGTTGAAAAACAAAAATTAATTAAAATTTATTTCTCTCCGTGTTATCTTTATACAAAACTTTCTAAATATGCGAAAATTATAAAAACAACAGTACTGTTTTACATTTCGAATGTTATTACTGAGAAAATAATTATTTCATTAGCACAAATATGAGAAATAATAAATGGCGCAAGTTTAATGGAAGATTCCAAAAATTTATCATGGCAAGAAGAGAAACGTAAGCAGTTTTCTCTAGAGCACATAATCTCATAAAGGGTTTGACGCGAAACACGACGATAAAATGCATACTCGGTACTCTCACATGCATCTCGACCATAAACTTGATCCATTTATACTTTATTATTATTTCACGGGCGCAATATCGTCGGCTTACGATACATGTCGTCAAATTAGCTCGAATTGCTCGTGGAACTGGATTTACTTGTTGGAATAAACTTGCTCGCAAAAGTTTATATGGCACCATACATTTACGAAAAATGTACCTATAATATTACAAATGATATTATTATTATTATTAATATATTTTATTATATATTACACTCTCATTAATATATTTATTGTATATTACACTCTCGATAGTGTGAATTCTTCTATATTAAACTATACCATTATTTAATTTTTTTAATTCTCATAGAATTACAATTTCTTACAATTCAAGTATATATGTACATTAAAAATCCTCACAATCAATTCTTTCATTAATCGGATGAACCTATAGATTTTCGCTTCGAAATTATTCAGTATTGCAGACGTCATAACAAAATGGGCGTTAGATGATGCTCCCTCGGGTCATCGCGGCGACACAATTTATCCATCGAGAACCCTAATGCCCTTCCGCGGACCTGTTACCTCGCACGTCTACACGGGGATGCTTTTCTCCCCGACCTTGTTACATACGCGCGCATCCGTATGCGTGTAACGCGTTTCGTGCCGTACCCTATACGCGATATTTTTCGGGCGGCGACACGTAAGAGCTAATATCGCGGCCTATGCATATTTATACGGCATTAAAAATCACCCCTCCCTTAAAATGCATAGACCACTGCATAGCAGAGGCGCTGGATCTTCGCAGCGCGACGCAGAAGCGGGCCGAAGCGGCGGTGGCGAAGCGAGAGTCGCGCACGCGTTTTACGCTTTTTCATCGCTTTCCGAAGTTCCATTTCATACAAGGAAAAGCGAATCGATATATCATTGCGACTTTTACAAATATTATCATAAATTGTTTCAAAATTTTAAAATGCTAATAATGAGATAAAAAAAAAACAACAAACAAAATTTTTACATTTCATTTCGAAACCTTTCCTTGAGATACTTCGAAAAACACAGAGGTATCGTGAAATAAGATCATGTAATACAAACAACTTTCTCGTAACACTGTCATTCTAACGATATCAATATATAATTACTTTTTTTGCGTAAAATAAAAAAATCACTAATAATTAGAACAAATGATGCTCATAAGTGTTATGAGCGTGAATCGGACCGCAGCCTAGAAGTGGCATAGAAGAGTTAATAATATTTCTGTGTAAATTTTATATACAAAAGACTCATTTTAAACAAGGCAAATTTAATAAAGCAATTTTAATAAAGCTCTTTCCCTTATTTGTATTAAAATTATAAATTTTTGTATAAATTCATTTTAATTATTATTAACCCTTCGATGCCATTTCTAGGCTGCGGTCCGATTCACGCTCATAACACTCATGAGCATCATTTGTTCTTGTTTAACATTTGATAAATAACAAGAACGAAATAATTCAAAGAGCATTGTGAGCGTGAATTACAGCCTTAATATGACATATCCAAGATTTCTTTTATTTTGCTATAATGCTATAACTTTTTATTATAATAAAGATATGTACACTTGCTTGTTAGTTATTATCATTATATCTTTTAATATGTGACGTTTCAATTGAAAAAAAAAACAAAAACAAAAAAATTGTTACAATATGTTCATTTTTATGCAATATTTTTATATCGCAGATGTCTATGATATTGTGATAGATATGTGACAAACCGCGTAGAATGGCAGAGTTAAGTATCTACAATATATACTAATTGCAAGATTCGTTTCAATGGAATAAAATTCTTTTCTTTTACTCGTCATATATTGATCCATTTCTATTTCTTATTGTTTAGATTTATTTAGATTTATTTTATATCCTGTACATAAAATATGGTCTATTTAATCTATTGCGAGAATTTTCGACGCGGTGTGCAATCTACTGCAATCCCTATGGAAGTAAGAAAGAAAGATTAAAGACTATTTATGAGAGATGTTAGAAGAAGATGCCCAACTCTGTGCATGCGACAACGTGACGATGATTTAACGCTCGTTCATGCTCGAGAGTGATTCGTAGTATAGTAACTTGATGCATCGTCGTAAAACACTCGATTGCCGCGTACACATGTCCGGCCGTACGCCAAATGTGTATCCGTCCGCAATGTGAACCGGCGATAATTTATCGCTCGGAAATTTTATAGCTCAATATCGCATCTCGATCATATTCGACTTTCGATACCGCACGCGCGATACCGTAACTTCGCGTTAAAGGTATTGATTTTGCAATAAACGTCCTCGGACTCGCGTTTCCTTTGCGCACAGTCGACCGGCGGAATTATTGACTCTTTGCGGGACGATATTGCTCGAATCGGATATATTCCCCGGCTCGTAATTTCTCGTTCATAAAAGCTTATCGATAATGACAAGCGCGATGTGACAAGGACGGTCCATCCTAATAAATAATTAACATTTTCAAAGGAACACTTTTCCAGTCGCGAGCTGTCGACTCCGGGGATATTCAACTCATTGAAACTTCTCCCTTTGAATCATAACGTTTAAATGCAATAAATAGACGAAGACTTCGCGTTGACTTGTATATAATCATAAATTAATCGTCATTCAGCAATTGTATAATAATAAAAATTAGATTGAAAAATTAATATCTGTCGTAATTATAAAACTCACGAATATGGAAACGTCACTTTTAAGTTGGAAAAAGCCGCGGTAAGTTCTCCGACACGAGCAACGCGAAACCATTTCCCATTTCTCGGGGCAAGACAATAACGAACTACATTTATCCTCGCTGCAGTCACTTGCTTATCCCAAAGGACGGTCGAATGACATCGCCATTCATCCGGTTCCCGGGGGATACTTTGAAAGCAATACTCTGGCACCCGCTACCGTGGACGAGCTACCATCTCTCTCGTGGCATATGTGACTTCTGGAACTCGCGATATATCGAGGCGAGAAAAGTCACGCGCTTAGCCATTGACTCCTCCAAAAGACTATGTCTCACAGTTACTGTGATTTATCATATCCCCCTGATTTATTCCTTAATTATAACCTAATCTTATTCATACAAAATTAATTACAATCTCACATGTGCGTGCATTGCATTGAGAAAAACATTTTTGGTACTTGTGACTGTAATTACATATCGTGATGATAAATAATTATGATTATTACTACAATAATATTAGTAATAATAACCATATGTATAGTTCTATTAACAAACATACATAGTTTGCAACCAAAAGTGACTATAATTACAGTTATTATTACCAGCATAAAAATGATTTTAATTATTATATTTTATAATTATTTTTGAGACAATCATATAAAATAATAATATCAATAGCTATAATTATAGTCATTTTCAATCGCTAATGTATATTTATTGAAAATTATACATATAATTATTATTAATATTATTATTAATATTATAGCAGCAGTAAAACCACAATTGCAGTAACATATAATTGTAATCACAAACATAGAAATTTTTTCTCGCAGTGTCTACGTGTGCGGAAATATTTATTGTAAATATTTTCTTGTATTCACTTAAATCTTGTAAAAATTTCCTAAAAAATTCCTAGATTTTTGAAATATTTTTGTTCAAGAATCTAGGTAAGAGATTAACAAATTACTTAATATCACTTTGAGATAAATTGAAATGGAAGTAAGACAAAACAATTTAAATCTAAATCTAAAAGAATTTAAATCTAAAATTCCAAAAATTTTTCTAAATATCAATAAAATTTCATCTAAAATTTCAATCTATGATTTTTAAGAGTAAAAAGGAATTCTCCTAATAGGTTTTTCCAGATAATAAATATGCTAAATTGCAGATAGGCAATCCTGAAAGCAATAGTTTTGTTGATGCCTTATCTTTGGTGTGTGTGACTGTACTACTTTATTCTCTAACTCTTAATTTGCCTTCAATGCCGTATACTTTATCAGTGTTGTACAATAGCAATACATTATTTGTGTCTCTTAATTATAATCTAATATAAACAAGTGTGAAATTCATATTGCTCTTATATGATCATTTTTTAATTACTGATTAATTCAACAAATATCATATATTCAATAAATATCCAATACTACACTCGAGATAGATGAGGTTTTGCTAAAGTATTCTCATATGGCATATAGGAGAATCGCGAAAATATTTTTATTCCACCTAATTTTGATTTTTATAAATAAAACGGCATTATCGAAAAAATGTTTCGAGAGATACTAGCCATTTTCACATTAATGATTTCACATTGCGATTCCGGAACTCAAACAATCGAAAGAAGTTTGTCGGATCAGTGGTAACACGATTACGGTAATCCATGAAACGATCACGCGCGAGACTAGGTAGTTGTTCTTTTTTGCGGCCCCGAAAGTTCGCGCTCATCGACGAAAGGTCGTGTCCCATAAAATTTCCGACAGTGGCAATCGAAAGGACCCTTCAGCCTAGAAACGAGCAGTTACCTGAGGCAGTTAAGTTAAATGCCTGTTAGCAGACGTTAACTACCTGGCGCTATGGGTTCTATTCCGTGGACGATTGCAATTTTAATCGCCTCTTCATTATGATTAAATTTAAATCGACCATGTGCAGTCTAATAAAGCTCATTCTATTCAGCACCGCTCTCTCGAAACAGAAAATGTCTCCTGGGCGGATTAAAATACGGGTAATTAAAACCGTAAAGTGCCGATACGCCGCCCGAAATAAACTGTCGGCTTAGTAATAAATGTCCGGTTGAAAAAAGCTTTTCGTCTCAAATTCTCTTTTCTTTTCTCTCTCTCTCTCTTTCTCTCATTGCGGTCTCTCAAATGATTGGACTTTATTTGGAGCATCGAGCACAGCGAATTAATATTCGGGATATGATTGACGGTAAGGAATAATGCCGCTCGCGCGTTCTAAAACCGTGCACATCGCATGAAAAAAAGCCGTTGACCCCGTGCGTCAATCGTGAATTCCCACTGCGAGAGCGACGGAGCCTGCGGCAGACCCATATTATTTCGCATTTTAACACCGCGCGAAATAATACATAATCATTAAACGACGCTTCCATTGAGAAATAATATTCTAAATATTATTGCGAGAGGATGAGAAGAGAGATCTGCAAAGAAAATAGCTTTTCGTTGATTTCCATCAATATCTTATACTTTTTTCTTGCTTCGATTACAGTAAGGCTCTATCATGGGAAACTGATATCTTAAACCGCGAGCTTATAGATTTTCAATTGGTGCAAATTTTCGTGAATAATTTTATTAAAAGATATTAGAAAAACGTAGTCAGAAAAAGAAACTTCTAAATCTGATAATATCTTAATATATTCAGAATTTTCTATCGATGAATTCAAATCTGGAAAAGCTGGAAGAATCCAAATTTTGAAAATTTGGAAGGAAAAAGCTACATAACATTTAGATTACACTGATAGTGTCTCATCATAGTGTCTGTTTTTATTTAAACAATTTTTCGCACTTTGCAAACTGTTTCCAATGTAAATTAATTTTAATCTCTGTTTAATTTACTCTTCATCTTTTTCTAAATTCTTATAACGAAAAAAATGTAAAGAATAAATTGAATCGAGATTAAAGTTAATCTACATTAGTAGAAACAGGCATTAATCATTTCAAGTGTATTTTTTATTGAGCAATGTTAAATAAATTTATATAATGTCAAATTACGTCAAATTATATCCAATAAGTTATTTTTATCTCTATAGATCGCCGTTGTTCCTACTCAATATACGTCATTATTTTAACTAAAACAGTAGAGTTAAACAATTTAATTTAAGAAAATGTATCAAATTTGATTCAAATTTAGTTTATTATTTACTAAGTGCATTCGTTAACATGAACGTTGTTTATTTTGGAACTAACTACAGAAATAGATTGACTTACATTTTGACATATATATAGAAGTTAAAAGTAACAAAATGTTACTTAACTCGAGGGATTGGATTACCATTGCTCTTTTGATATCTAACAGTTAATCATTCATTGTCACTACAGTTAAAATGTAATCCGAATTTCGGACCGGAATAATTTTATGCCGTAATCGAATTTTATGTGATATCAATCAGAAATTTGAAGTTTCCTTTGTCAGTTGAGACACTATTCAAAAACGTGTACACACGGTGTGTGGCAGCTGTTTGAAGAGAAAATAATACTTCTTCACATGTCGAAAAAAAAATTTTTTTTTAACGCGCATTAGTTACATATTTTTATCTGAAAGTACTACAGGGTGCGTCACTAAAATCCGAACAAATCAAACAATTTCTTTAAACCAAATGTTTTTAATGAAAAATTAAATATTACAAAAATCTTTTTACATAACACTTGGAGGATTCCTGTAGAGCACAATTATTTGATATATCCCTCATTAGCTTGAATGACGGCCTCTAGTCTCGGTCTGAAGCGTTCGCACACACGCTGTAATGTAGCGCTATCGTATGCCGACGAATGCTGCCTCAATAGCAGTCCTTAGTGACGTCACATTGGGATGCCGAGACTTGTTTATGACCCTTTCAACTACACTCCATACGTAATAGTCCAAGGAACTTAAATCTGAGCTATTGGGAAGCCAGAATGGAAGCCGAGGCGAGCAACTCGGATTGTCCTGGCAGCCTCAGAGAGCATCTCGTATCTTTAATGTGTACGATTTGTATTGCATTCGAAGGTCCTCCTCGGCGATTTGACGCATTATTGGCTCGCTACACCAACAATCGATACTAATTTTCGCAACGATTGCCCTGGATCATCCGAAATCAGCGCTTGAGTCCTTTCAATGACTGCGGGGGTCTTCGCGGTGCATTCTTTCGAGTGATTCTTCCTCGGTATACTAGAACTTTCCGTTAGATTGTTCTAAAGCCACAACATCATAAACGGTTGATCTCTATCCAAAGAATCGAAATAAATAAAGAATTATTTCTGTTGCTGAGCGCCCAGGCGAAGGCTTCGATCGCGGCTCTTCGATTATACTCCGCACTTGGTTTCAACATCGCGGCCATTTTGAGAATATGATTGTTTACTAGAAGTATCAGACTTTCTCAGACGCCAACAACAACCTCTGGTGGAGACACAATATAGCAGAAAATTTAAATTGAAATTTGTCCGGATTTTGGTGACGCACCCTGTACATTTTAGAAATACCACCCTAAAATTTAAACTAAAAAGTTAAAAAATAAACAAGTTTGATTTTTTTATCTTATAATTCACTTTTCTTATGTGTATTTGTACTCTTCAAGAATTTTTTCAACATATTGTTATTTGATTCGTAGTGTTGTCATTAATAAGAGACATTCTATAAATATATTTCATAAGTATATTATAAAAAAATATATATTTTTTTTATTCGTATCGACAGATAGTTTTAAAATGGCAGCATTAATCGGCGAATTTATGATCTGTGTGATAACCATGAAACTCTATGAAAGTGTAACAACAAAGGATTCATAAATGATCGTTTGCGATTTTGAATTGAGGACTAACTAAAAATATAAAAAATTACTTAAAAAAAAACAGAATATCCACATTATCATTCTATTACTTTATACATTACTTTATACATTGTTAGAATATCGTATTGCCTGTATTTCTTGCCCAATAAAAATTATTAATCGCAAGAGGGTTTTAATAAGTTATTTTTCGCACTTTTAAAAAACAGTTGTCGCACGCACATCAAATGCAAGAATTACAAGACTATTTCGATGCAGACTATTTCGAAGAAGGAAGTTGGTTGCGCTTAGTGATACCGCTTCACAAACCGGGTAACGCGCCAGGAGGATGTGAGAGTACGTGAATTACCCTTTTTTATTCGAAAATGATAAAACTCGGTCTAATGTAAAATTCATTATGTCCATTATGACTAATTAAGCGGAGCGAACACTCACCAAAAATCCGTGCATTTTTCAGCGCTAAAGTCGGCGGCTCTTAATTATTTTATTTCGGACAAACGCGCAAATCCCTGGTAATTCGCTATATTCTATATTCTATACACATACATCAAATCTCGCGGTGCTATCGCGGGAATGTGCGTATCGCCGATACGCGTCTTAGGACAATACATATCGTCGCGCTAACGAGTTCGCAACGCAACAATAATTGCATTAAGACGTTAATTAAATGTTACACATAATTTCGAATAGCTGCATAATGCCACTTCGAAGTAATTGTTGTTTGTACAGCAGTTCTCACGATGCGTTACCCATGCAATTTAATAGTTGTTCATTAACGGGAATTAGAGATGGAGCAGCAATTACGCCTCTCTTCGTGCGATAATAAATTACAAATCGATGAACCGTAATATTTCATTACGCCAGCCCAAGTATTTTGTTGCTAATCAGAGATGCTTCCCATTGTTCCGCCGCATTGTGCTCGATCGGAAAAATGGTGACTGATTAATCTCTCCGTGCGACCGTTCGCTCTACCAGCAGTAGGTGTGTGTGTGTGTGCGCGCGCACGCGCGCGTATGTGTGTGTGTGTGTGTGTGTGTGTGCCGTTTGCATTCGAAATATCTCTATCGCATGTGGTATCGATCGAATTTTGAGTGCAACGAGTTATAACGACAAATAGTTTTCTTTTCGTTTGGAAATTAATATAAACGCATATTTTGTGTAATAACATTGCGAAATATGCTTCAATTTTTCTTAATAATAAAGCAAATCATCTAATATTTGGATATTTTAAAACACAAAAAAAGTTTATACATCTTTGCTTTTGTTTATATAATACTATAAACAAATGAAACTTAGCCAATAAGAATAAATTAAATAAAAAAAAATTCAATATCAAAAATATACTTTGTCAAAAATATATTTTGTTAAATACATAGGCTTGAAAGCCTATGTATTTAACAAAATTGTTATAATAAAATTTACGAAAGCAAACGTGTAAAGAATGATTGGATAAGCAATATCAATGAAAGAGCGAAGCAATTCTTGTGTAACTATCGCAGTTATTAGAGGGACAGGGAGGAGAGAACTGCCACGTTATTATGTACACATTTGTAGCGAGCAATTTTCTACCCATTAATGCAATGATTATATAACAGGCTGTTTACGCTTGCAATATCAATGAATAAGATGTAGAGTGTCATAATTTATATCGCATACAATGTAGGATTATAAAAACGGACGGAATCCGTTCGTAGAGAATTTCTTCTGATTTGAATCACTCGATGTTTAATTTTTCGCGAACTATATTTATTACAAAACGATCTCGCACAGAAGTCAGTATTAATTAGTAGTACATATCTAAAAAATAGTTCGAGATATTTTAATCCCTAAACAATTTGTAATTTGACATACATGAAAAAAAAAAGTTGCAATTACCATAATTTAACTTTACCATAATTTAACTTTACCATAATTTATTTACCATCATTTTCAATTCTATATTTTTAATAGAACTATAAATATAATTATTATAAGTAATAGAGAAAAGGCCCCTATTATATATGAGATATCGAGTTCATTTTTGGTAAATGCTAGAAGTTCATAGGCAGAATTTAAAAAAATAATAGATCATTTTGAAGGGAACTTAATAAGTTGAGATAGTGTTATATAAAATTTAATTCAAATTTCTTTTTTTTTTTAAATTAAAGAAATATAAAAAGTGAGTAAATCGCAAAGTCAAAAAAATTGTGTTTCTAATATAAGATGCTCCGAGAAATCGGAGTAATAGCAAAGTATATCAGTATTACAATTAAAAACTTTATTTAATGTTAAATTAATTCTAAAATACAAACAAACACATTCAGCATGCGTGAAAAATAAGTAGATAGATTATACCCAGAACTTGTCTTCAGGTAGTTGGAATCAAACATCGCAGAAATAGGCATTCAACGTTCATTCCGGTTGTCTTTTTTATTATTGTACAATAACATTTATACTTTAGCAACGATTTTCACTGACATAGGAGCATGGTCTATTATTTCATATTACAATACCTTAAGTATCTCATATTACAATTTCCACGTCTTATGGTTTTACGATCATCAAATCTATGTTCTGTAATTAAACAATTCTCATATTCAACATATCCCATATTTTTCTATTAGTACAATCTTACTCTATCACTACATGAAGAATTTATTGTCAAATATTTATTTATTAAATAATAAACAAGATTTAAAGGCTCATCTTAATAAAAGTTGAAGATATCCAAATTTTAAAATCTTGTTTTACAATAACTACAGACATGATCTAATAATGAATTTTCTACTAAATAGTTTTCAATCCAAGAGCAATAAATTCATGGTGGAACCAATAGATAGCGTTTATTAGTTTAGCAGAAACGCCGCTATTAGACGCCTATCTCATAATAGGGGACTTTCCTCTAATAATTATAAAACATATTTATAGTATAAACAAGTGAAATGTAACGAGTGGAATATTCATAATATTAAACAAGTATAAACAAGTATAAACTTTATTCATTTTTAAATTTTAAAACATTTTCAAATATTAAATGACGTTTGCTTTATTAATAAGAAAAATTAAAGCATATTTCGCAATGTTATTATACAATATGCATTTATATTAATTTCCAAACGAAAAGAAAACTATTTGTCGTTATAACTCGTTGTTCACTCAAAATAATTATAAATTGTAGTAGTAATAATTATAAAAATGGAGCTATTAACCATATTTTAGTGCAATTATAATCACAATATTGAATATTTTTCTCTCAGAATACTTTTGGAATTTTTAAACATACGCAGACTCATATAATAATTAAAGGGAAACGCACCGTTACTTAGGTATCCCAGAACGTGAGATGAGGTGGCCGCGTGCTGCAGTAAAGGGATGATGCTGCGCATCATTGAGATCTTTTCTATTCAAGTTCATTACTGCGAAATAATCGGCATGGTATGTAATCGGCGGGCAGAGCGGAAGTGATAAAAGGAAGGGAAAATAAAAACAAAAAAAGGATAACTCGGCCGTCCTTAAAACATGCGATGAATCCGCCATGGCAAGTCAAGAAACCTTTGATAGCAACGCTCGATAGTATAGCGATGCTGAGCGCCGGCGCCTTTCCCTCGCAGCCCCATTGGTGCCGAAGGCCCTCTCCACACGAGTGCCCGCCGCCGGGTTTCCTTGGAAACGCTTCGTTCACGCTGATGTCTACCCTCGCCCACAGAAAACCTCTTTCAATTAGGCAGCCTGCCGCCCGACAGACCCACGAATCCCGGTCCGTTTTCTCTCCCGTTCCCTTTACTTTCTCTCTTCCTTTTTTCTTCTTTTCCATCTTTTTTTTTTTTAATTTCCTCTCGCCTGACGTTTCCCGCTTCAGCGAAATGGACACGCGCCACTATAGAGTCCGAGATAAAGAAGTCACCGAGTACCACGGGTGACTTTGAAATCACTAATTCGTTAAACAATCGGAAAGTGCGCGCTGAGGTCAATATGTCACGCGAGTCTGAACAGAAAGAAGTTCTATATCGCTAATTCTCGACCACACAATGATTTTTCTGATATTCCAAAATTTAACTAAATACAGCTGTAAAAATATTTCCGTTGGACTATTTTAATAATTGCTCATAATAAATAGAATGCTCAAACATAATAAACAATATGGTAAAAGTTTTGATATTCTAATAATCAACTGGGGGGTATCTCTAGTTATTTTGATGGTCTAATAAAATTATTTTCAAATCGATCTATCTAAAAATTTAGACTTTAACAAAATCTTTCTTTCCATGTGACATGATAAAATTTACGTCGAGTCGAGAGGCAGACATTGCAATAGAAAAAAATATCGACTTTTTAAAAATATATATTATGGAATAAGGGATATTGAAAAAACGATATCTCGGAATGAGATTAGCATGTGGAAAAATAACTTATAAGCGACACAAATTAAAGTTCACGAATCGCTGCGAACTTCGAGATATATCTCAACTGATTGCAGAAGCTTTTCTTTCTTACATAACTAAGATTATCTCGATTGTAAAGTAACCTTAAAGTACTCTTAATCGATGATATCTAAATAACTGTTTCCGCCCTGCAGCAGACAGATTTTGTTACACAGAGAACAAGTACGGGAATACGCGTCGTATCCGGCCAATCGCATGTGCGAATTTATATACGCGCACGCGAGAGGGAGCATGGCTGATTGGTATGCAGCACAACGCCCAGCTTGACTGACGCCTCCAAGTTGCGAATAAAATTTTCATGAATTTCTATTAACTCCGTTTTTCTAGACGTGCCCCGGAGACTTAAAAAAGTTCTGTCAGCTGATAGCCGCGGGGAGGTCACAATTGCCCTATCGCGCTGGTCAAATCCGATCGAAAAGATAATTTTCCAGCTGCACTGTGTGGTTTTTAAATTAATTTAACGTATAAAATTGTCATCAAAATGCAAAAATTAAGAGTAATTAAGAGTAATTGATATTTAAGAATGTTATCCACATTTAAAAATTAGTTTCAATGTAATGCATTTCCTTTCGATCCTCTAACCAAACAAAATAATATCAATACTGATTGCAAGCATAAATTGGAATCTTAATTTATAAGTTTCTCTATTAATTTTCATCACTTTTAGTGACTGCTCTTTATTGTTCTGAGTTTTATTATTATAAATAAAAT
Organism: Atta colombica; assembly: GCF_001594045.1. NCBI lineage: Eukaryota > Metazoa > Arthropoda > Insecta > Hymenoptera > Formicidae > Atta > Atta colombica. The sequence continues at coordinate 735,510 of NW_017259498.1, read as the reverse complement.
TTTTCATTTTAAAGCAAATAATGATCCTCCGTTTTCAAAAATAATAAAAAAAGTTTTTCAGAAAAAACAATAATTATTTTTCAATTTGATAGAAAATTAATAACTAATCAAATATCAGCAAAAAAATAACATGACCAAATGTCATTTTTATCACTTTCATTTCATAACTCTTAAAAAACATTAACTTAAATAAAAAACTTAAACTTTTTTAAGCTCTGTGACAACCTTGATGGTTTTTTAGCCTTTTAAATTGTGGACACGATTTTGATTATAAAATTAAGTTCACTTTTAATAATCGATAGGGCAATGTTTATTAAATCGTTCATGATAATACTATGAAAATCGGTTTTTTTTAATTGTATTCCTTTTGAAGTAAGGGAACATTATCGTACGCTAACTTTCCTTTCAAATCTTTAATCAAATACGCGCTAATAATGCGCCCAACAATCGAACGAAGAGGTCGATAAACTCTTACATAAATAAGACAGAAAAATTCAAGCCTTCTCGTTTCATAAATTCTGAAATTTCCGTCAGTTTCGTATTTAGATAAATCGCGGAAATCACGAATGTATTCTTGCTGTCAAAAACACATCATACTCGTTAAATTATAATGCGAAGATGCCTCGATTTACTGTGTCTTTTTTAATTTGATCCGACATTTATTGTTGATGTGTCTATTTTTAATTTTTATCGTTAATATGCACTATTTTTGATTCGTTACACTTCTGCATATTAAGTATAATTAATTCTCTCTTATAAATCATTCCTCTAAAAATTTTATTCCTAAAATAAAACTTATCTCTGAATTACATGTTAGACAATAATGAGTTTAAACTGTAATTATGATAATTGATAATAAATCCATATATACACAGAAAGAACGATTTTGCTAAAATATTTACAATTTTGCTGGAGAAACAGATCTAAAAATAATTTTGTTGGACTATCAAAATAATTATGTAGGAATCTAAAAAAATAATAATATTACAAAAATTTTTTATATTCTATCAATTAGTTTGAATTTCTAATAAAACTATTTTTAGATTTGTATCCAGCAACATTTTAGATGTTTCAGCAAAATCGTTCTTTCTTATAAGGTGACTCAAGAGGAAATACCACAAGGAGGAAAATGTATTTTGTTTATAGCTTCTTTTTCATAGAACGCGTGTTGAATATTCTGACTATGCAAGCATGTAATAAACTGCACAATTATCAACGGAAAATGTTCGTGCATCAACATCGAAAAAGATTTGACGAAATACAGCTTAGTGTAAAACCTAGCAAATAATATATGATTTTGATTAGTATTTCTTAGTAGTCATATGACTCGTATAAGTTATATAATTTGTTATAGTTTTATATGCATAAATGTTATAATGACATCTTCCTGGTGCACTTGAGGGAAGATAACAATAAGTACGAAACATGATCTTTCCTAATTAATATCAACATTAAAACAATTATATAAATTAAAATTTGGAATACTTTATATAATTCAATTATTTTAAATTAATTAAATGCTGTTTAAATGAATAAAAATTGCAAATATATGAGTAAAACAAGTTTATTGCAAGTTTATTGCATCATATCATTTAATTGTTTATGGCATCTTATTCGTATGTATAAGAGCAATATGTTACTTTTTCAAGATATGATATATGAATTTTTTTCAAAATATTAAAAGCATTCATCTATATAAATAAAAAAGGTCTCTAGAATATAAATATTTTTTCGTAACTGAATTCAATGATATTAAGAAGTTATATGACATTAAGAATAAAGGCTTAAATGGCGTCTTCTTCCAAATCATCATCTTACATCTTTTATGTCTTTATATTGAAAAAACTTTAATAGATTGATACGTAAGAGAACAGCTTTTGAGGGAATCGTGGTTGAAATTTCTGGATCTTTGATCCCGGAATTCCTGATGCCAGAGATAGGACTTGCGAGCTTCCGCAAAGTTTCGTGGTCGCCTTGCAACCAAGTGAAACCCACCAAAATTCGGAACCCCGCAGGGCGAGGGCTTAGCTACTGCTCCAAGTTTCACTTTAATCCAAAAAGCCGAGATAGGCCGACACAATTGATTCTACCAAAGTTCCAGTACTATCTGAGTATACATTTCTGAGGATAGCCGCGAGGTTACCTCGATGGTACAATTTATAATATCTTTAACGTTCCTCAAATATTATATCTGTGTCACCAAATTTTTACAGTCAGAGATATTATCTTTTTATATTTATAAATTTTTATAAAATTATGTTTTCTTTAGGTCTTACATGTTCGGCGTATTATTATTTTGCTCATGCAAAAATCCATATTTTATGTAATAGATAACAATAATAATAATAATAAATCATTACAATAACTGAGAAACACTTATATAAATGAATCGGTTGCACAAAGCGCATATGTTACAAGAAATTCAATCTAATTTTCTGATGGGGAAAAGATAATTAATAATAAAATGAGTTAATAAGGGCACATATATAAGAGTCAAGTACACAGAAAGTACATTGATGCGCAAAAACAAATAAGAAGTTTAATGCGATAAGATTTCAATTATATATAGCATTACATACGTTAAAACTTTCAAATCAATTAATGTTGTTTTGGCTACATTTTCGAGTCATCTTCAAATCTTAGAAATACTTTTGCATGAAAGATAATTAATATTTCCGGTGAGTCGAATTATAAAGAGTTTGATCAATGTCCTCTTTTTAATGCAATGACCGATTTAAATAAGCGTCCAAACGTAGTTTGCTGATTTGTAACTATTTTAACGTGTATAACAAAAGCCCGCAATTCTGATATAATGTGAAGTCACGCGATAAGTTCTCTAGCACACGTTGAAATTAATCATTTCGTGCCATCGGCAGTGTACATTTTGACCACACCTACCTGAACGCGACTTTCCGTGAGACCGATCCTTAGTGCTATTTCCTCCCTCAAGAAAATATCCGGGTAGTGAGTTTTGCCGAAACACCTTTCGAGCTCGTTGAGCTGAGCCGGGGTGAAACGCGTCCGATGTCGCTTTTGCTTCGCAGGTTTATCATCACCTTGCCCGATCGCCGCCGCGCTACCTAAAATACAGAGCCATGGTTAAATAAGTAAAGTATTGAATTTTCTCCGGTTTCTTTTAATTCTACTTGTTAATCGAAAAGATACAGCCTTGGCTATAAATATAAAGCACTCTCAAAACAATTATTTCCTCAAAAGAGTACAATAATAAAAGTCAAAAGAAGAATAAAATAATTCAATTGCTTGTAAAAATAAAATGTATTTCAATAAAAATAGTTTTTAAATTTATTTTTCGTTATGTATAAAACGTTTACGTCAAACTTCCAGGATGCTTTATATACAAGACTAAGGCTGTTAAAAGATAAAACCAGATTTTTCTCTGCTACATATCTTCTACATTTTGAAAAATAGAAAATAAAATGTACGTTGTGTACACTCTATTTATTCAAAATTAATCGACATAAAAAAACCTCTATATAAAAAAAGTATAAAATAAAATCGATCAGAACAAATATAATATCAATAAGGTTTTTCATTCTTTACAGATCATATTGTAATAATATCAAGATATTTAATGGACAGTTATCAATTTTATTTTAATTTTAATAATTGTTAAATATCTTAGATTAATAAATTTATATTCAAGCTAATGGTAAGATATTTCATAACTACGCTTATTAAATTTAACATGTGCTGCACATCAATCAATAACTAAATTTTAAACTAATTATATTTAATGCACGTTTTAATTAACATTTTCGTTTCTAAGTTTTTTATTTATATAACTTCAATGTTAACGTGACATGTGAAAATGACATGGTCAATTTAATATCAAATCCGGAGTAATAATTT
>NW_017259498.1:719814-731540 GCF_001594045.1 Atta colombica | reverse complement strand
CAAGTCATGGGTGAGACTGAAATACTTCTAAGTTTTATGATATATATATATATATATATAAAATCTATTTTTTTATAATACTAACTCTAAACATTTGCGCACAGAAATAAATATTTACTCGATAAAAAAGTAGTGAAATCAAATTAATGAGTTTTGTACTAAATAAGTATATGTTTACATTTAATTAATATTATGTAAACAAATATATATTATAAATTTAGTACAGTTTTTTCAATGTAGGTGTTATTATTAAATAAGAGTTTCTAAATCTGTATATTTGCATGATTGTACTTTGGCTTTAAATAGTTTCGAATTGTTAATAAATTTAACTTGTCTTATGTTATATTAAGTTTCGACACTTTTATTGCAATTTATCGTGATGATTACGAAATATGAACTGATAAATGACGGTTAAATGAATACCGCGTTATACCTTTTTCAATCTATTTAAACACTTCTCCCAAATGATATAAAAATATACTATTGCACTCAGCAGAATGGTTTCGCCTTCTAACTCATAATGAAAACATCGCGCAATCCGTTTTGGGAATATATCATACACTTAGCAGTTGCTCATGTAATATTCGTGGAAAATCGATGCGATTCATCTTTCCATTTACCATCCAGATAGTTAAATGAACAGATGAAATCTGTCAATCATTCACAATCGTGAATCATTCACGAATTCGATACTATCTTAAAACGTAAATAAAAGACGCATAAAGTAATGCAATTAAATTCTTCGTGTTAAATTCCTTTTATTTATTCATTCCTTTTTAGCATCGTGACACTATTCTACTATCAAAATTGTGTGAGATGAAAGATTAAGGATGGTCTCTATTAGGTCTCTCTCTGCAAAAAGTGACTGGAATTAAAAATTTAAATCTTCCATATAAAAATGAATATTATAAACAATTTAACGTCAATATTTATATTTAACAACTTAATAATTTGAATGAAAATTGTCTCATTTTATCTTAATTATTTTTTAAAAACACACATCTACTTCTTAATGAAATAATTTCTTATCGATATTCTAAATTGAAATGCCGCCAAACTATATTACTTTCAAACACAATGTTCATATTTTCATATTAAAAATTTTCATATTAAAATCAAATTTAATTTTGTTAAAAAATACATGCAATACATCCTTAAACTCGTGATTTGCACGTTAATCGTTTCCCTTGAATCGTGTCTCTTGAATGATTGTTGAGGGGAAGAAAATGAAACGTTTTGCAGCAGACACGAGAGCGAGCTTATACGTACCTGTGCCGGGCATAGTCATGATCAGTTCCTGATGAAGCGTGAGGCCACCACCCGCGGACAGACCGGAGCCCAGATTCACACCCAGCACGCCGTGCTCCTTCTCGTACCGCTTCAGATCTTGTGCATCCTTCGCTCCTACGTGCCAGCGTGCGGCGACGAGATGGATAAGTAAGAAGGCAGAGAAAAAAAGAAGACACGCCGCTTCAGTTTTCTCCCGTCTTTTTTCTTTTTGCCGGGCTTCCTCGTGCTCCGCACATGCCTCTCGCTCGCCCGCCCCACGCGCCCGCTCTACGTAGTTTAAATTTGTATAGGAGCAGAAGCTGGCCGAGGGGTGTACGGATCACTTAGCGAGGAGGTGCGAGAATCGTCACCGTACTCCGGACTTCTAAGCGCGCAAACATACGTCTCAATACTCAATACATATTCGTTTGCAAGTAGATGTACGCATAAACGTACGTACATATGTACACCTCGTGTCCGTACATGCAAGCGTATGTGGCACGGCGTACGTCATGTGCATACGTGAACGCATTGCGCATCGTTGTATCGTGGAGGGTGTCCATCTCACAATCAGATCAGAACACCCACACTACTCTATGTGTCAGATCGCAGGTATCGCACGTCGTTGTGCATTGTCAAAGATGCTTACGTAATTTACGAGGTAAACTAGTTTAGTCAGGTACAATCACAACGTACGACGCGTCTTCTACGTCGACCAAGGAGGAAAAGACCACTCGTTAAAAATTTCCACCCACGGAGAACGACAAATGCGCAATGGAATAAATGTGATGGAATAAATGCAATGCTACGCGAAAAATATAGAAAACACTGTAACAGCTCGTACAAAACGGTTATTATTAGTTTTGACATTTATATTGACATTTATATACGTGATAAATTTTTCGTAAAATTAGACGTTTGATGCAAAGATTTTTTTTTATTGACTAAACGATCTTAAAGTCGTACTTTTTCTAAATTTCTGTGTAAATGTTAATATTTAAAAAAAAACTAATAAAAAATATTATTGTTTATTGTATGAAAAAGAAATTTCCTGGAAGATCTTTTCACTGTACATTTTATACAAATTCGTTATTTAATAATTTGATTTAAATATTCATACCTTCAATAATAGAATAGAATATATAAAATATTCTATCAGTTTCGTTTGTGTGCCCATAGATATAAAGTTATATAGAGATACCGAGAATCAATATTGAATTATCAAGCCATCGTGTAGTAAAACTTAACTGAATGAATATCTTTATATGAATGAATTTTATGACAAGTCATTTTATGATAGAACTTCTTATTCGCGTTATAGAACTTAATGATTTTATTTTATTATATACAATTTGATGGTTCCGGTGTTTATAAGACTTCTCATTTCATAAGAATTCAAATTCTTATACGGATTTATTTTTTATCTTCCTCGAGATTCTCCGTATACAACAATGATAAACTTTATTATCAGACACACAGAAATATCAGCGTAATCCCAACATGAATCACAAAGTATCATAGCACATCTTCAAAAAAAAAAAACAAATCTGCAACATTTACTTTGCGTAATTGCCCGTATTATTTCGAGATAATTTCCCTCTAGTTAAAGATTATTTAATTCCGCATTAATTGACCGGATTATCGAAGATAATAATCAAATTAAAATGCTAATCACCAAAGGATCGCGTGGGACGCAGCTAAGCATTCGTTCTACACGTGTATTTTTTCGCTCATGGAGTATCACGGTAATTCAGGATACGTGAAGCGGCTATAGAAAAAAAAACGAAATTTTTATAACGCTTGGCCGCGCGTTTATCGACATTTGAAAACTTCGTGATTGACAGCCACCCGCTTGAAACGTCTGAATAATAAAGTCATAAATCACATTACTATTCGGAAATGTCGTGACAGACGTATTTATTCGCGTGTCACGCTTGCGAGCTATGCCCGCGTTGTCTCAATGGATTGGCCAATGCACCAAATACAATTAACGTATATCATAAAAAATTTTAACGGACACACTTTAAGTGTGGCGAAATGCGCGCAACGTTCCCAAATCTCATTTTTTGATAAATTGAAGGGTGATAATTGAAGACGTATCGACGTAGTCTGCGAATCGGCCAACCGTTAGTAAGTATATGTTTGATCTTATTTGACGGAAGACAGATATAAAATGCAATTTATGAGAAACAAGTCCAACGTCGGTGTGACGTCCCTCACGTTCCTGTAAACTCAGATATAATTACTCCGGACGATTACGATTTGCACGAAATCGAGATCCTATTTGAATAAAAATGAATAATTTCAAAAGAAATCCTTTCGCCATTCGTATGCGTTGCCGTAATTATTCAGTTCATTCGATAATCGCAGTATAACGTTAAGTTAAAATTGAACGAGAAACAAGTGTTTAAATCGCATGGTGACAGAATAAATATGATGGAAAAAAATCAACGCTTAACGTGAAAAAAATAGAGCTATAACTTTCTTTTAATCCAGTTAACGTGTAGCGCTTTACTCAGTTCTCACCACCTGCAACATTCTAACTCTCTAAACCGTTCCTCAACTTCTCGCGTAATGTAATCAGTGTTGAGGTAATTAAGATCATCAAACTCGAGAAGCGGCTTTCTTGAGATGGAGATCGAAGACGTGCAACGTCACGTGTTACCGGCACATTTCACTATTCTTTTGTGCAATTTTCTATCCTGAATTTCTTTACCTGACAATTGTTTCATTTATATAATTCTAAAAAATAAACCTGTTGCAAACAAATTTTCCTAACTTAAAAATTTTCTTAACTTAAAAAATGTCATAAATTAATCTAACTCGCTATAATCAAAGAAAACATTATAGAAACCATATATATATGTAAAATAATTAATAAGATTATTTTATTCTCATACATATACAAGATAAAACTCAAATAATTTTATTAATTATACAATAATAAGTAATAAATAATTTATTATTTATAAAAAATTGCGAATTATACTTTTATCATGATTTTATGCAAATGCCACACAAAAAGATAATAAAAATACATTTTATATAAAAATAAATTTAAAAAGTATTAGTTTTTGCACGTCGCAAATAATAAATGCAAATGAAAAACTAATATACGAAATGTGATTCTATGAATATCTACAGATAAATAATTCGTAGTAATAAATTATACTTTTATACAGAAATAAAGAAAGAAGGGTCAATAAGGTCACTTTTGTGCCCTCTACGAATTTCCGTTAAATAATTTTTTTTGTATTTTTTTGTATACTCATTAGGAATGTGAAAAGTAATCATTACATGGAGAAAAAACCCGATCCATAAAGTCCTAATTAATTATTAGATTAGACATATCGCTACTTAAATCCTTTTTCATGATTAATAAGCAAATTAATAAAATATTTTTGTTCATTATACTACTCTACCAACGTATTAACGTCATTTTAAACTATCTATCGTCCCCAAAGTGAAAAAAATGAATTTTTTTATTACTTTTAACGAATCGATACCCATTAAATGTTGAGGCCCACAGGATCACTCATAGTGATCACTGTTTGTTGCCTATAGGCTTAAGCCTCTACACCGCGTCAAAGTTGTAATCATAGAGAGATTTTTTATTTTTATTAATTTTTGTGTTTTTTGATTTTTGTTTTTTTTTAATTTTTTTTTAAATTGAAAATTCCATTATTGTAGTATATGGATATCATTTGATAAGTACATATGTCAAGAATAATAAAAAAATTCATTTCTTCATTATAAGCTGTATTCATCTTCACCTTAGGTACGATAGATAATCTAAAATGACGTTAACATGATGGCAGAACAGTATAATGAACGAAAATATCTCATTAATTCACTTATTAGTCATAAAAAGGGCTTAAATAGGTATGAGAATGATATATCTAAATTAATAGTTAATTAAAGTTTTATGGCTCGAGTTTTTTCTCATATAATAATTATTTCTAACATTCCTACTGATCATATAATACAAAAAAAATTGTTTAATGTAAAATCGTAGCAGGCACAAAAATGGCTTTATTGACCATCCTTCTATAAAAAGCATTAATTTTTGCAAGTCGCAATATTGCAGTATAAATAAAAAACTAATATAAAAAGTATGATATAAAATATGATATAAATATGATATAAAAAGATTCTGTGAATATCTATCAATATGATAAATATTTCGTAATAAATTATACGATATTAATTGCAATCCACAGTTGTGGTAGGATTATTCACAGTGGATTAGCCGGGCGAAACAGTCCCTACACGAACCGACGGGTGATGAAAATCAAATTGATTAAGAGGAATTCAGATTCATTTGAAATTTATCTTTTTTGTAAGCATAGAATTAAACATACTGACATGATTAGAAATGAATTTTAGAAATATAATTTCATAAAATAAATGAGTAAGAATAAAAATTCGCATTAAATGATGCAAAATATAAAATATTAACAATTGTCAAATGTATTAACAATTGTATTAATAACACTTATTTAGCGATATATTATGATCCATTTTATTAATTGTTTGCCTACTTTTCAATTCGCTATCAATAATTTACATTTAACCGCTACTTTCTATATATTTTAGTCGATGCAATTAACATACTGAAAGATGATATATGGATATTTCTATTATAAATTTCACCGTAAACGGCAAGTAATTAACTTTAACGGAGTTATGTGACCTATAATAATGCGCATGTGAACGATTTAGGATTTAAAATTACAGTGGAAGGATTTACAATTATATATAAAACTAAATTTATAATCGATCTATTTAATGAAGATCGTTTAGCGTTCGATATTTCTTTCCGTTAGATTCTATTTCATTTTGAATATCTTTTATTATAATAGCACGCTTACAATTAGACCGGGAACACTCGTAGTACTCGTAATAATGTCTGATTAATTAACAACGTCACTTTCAATTGTGATTGTTAATTGTAGCAAACCGACATAATAATCCCACGTTACGTGAACAAAAAGCTGACACGTTAAGCTTGAAATAAACTAGCTTGCGCACTTATAAAAGCTGTGAAGAAACACGCTTCTTATGGGACACCTGATGCTACAACGATCCTCGACGCCGCGTTTGAATTCTAAGACTGAAGTATCAAAATTTAACACCATTATATCATTATTGTGCCATCACTGGTCTTCTTTCATTTCATTCTACATTCTCAAAGGTATAAAAGCAAAATTATAAGTGAAAGCGATGTTTAGTGTTGCTTTTTAATATTTCATAACCTCAACACAGAAATGAAATGCACTAATAATTCACTGAGAAAAACGTTTTTTTAATTATGTAGTATATATAAAAGTACAAATAAAATGTATTTTGTTATACTAATCAGAATTTTGATTGTGATTAAATTTCTGGTTGTCTCGATTAGAACATATGATAAATTTAATTATAAGTGTCTGATTTGTACTTTTCTGGTTGAGTCTATCAGAGTTCCAACTTAATCAGAGTTTTCTTGTTATATTTGTCATGTAATGTTGGTCATAAATAAAATATTCAGCACAAATAAACACCAAATTCGCGATCAAGATAGAACTTAATGCTTAATATGTTTGTTTGAATTTTATAATTTCCAGTTTATTATTATTGTTGTTACTATTCACTTTCATTTCTTTCCAACTTGTATTATAATTAGAAAAATTTAATATTTTTGTCGGTACCGCTTTTAATGTTATAGATGAAATAGGCTGCCACTATTAAAATCGATGGATATTCTTGCGACTGGCACTTAATCCTGGAAGCCTGTATTAGATACGAACACATGTTTTTTCACACCGGTTAAAAATTTGTTTAATTCGATATACGGAACACACCGGATTGTAAATCGGAAGCGACGTGCCGTCGGCAAAACATCAATGGCTTCCGAAGAATGGCTGGTCGCAAGTTCAATGCTCGTGATTGAAATGCATTTGTTATACATGATGAAGTAATGATCTTTCAAACATTAGAATGATCCGTGATTACATAGTAACATAACAGATAACTAAAACGTGATTAATTCTTGTAATGCTAAAAATATGATTATAATAATCGATACGATGAACGTGACCGACACATAATGACTTTAATTTTAAGTCACAGTTAAAAATGGACTAATCACAATACAGTCCATAATTGCGTGTTAAATTCATGTAATCATAACCGGTCCAAAATATACACTCAATTATTTTGGAGAACATTTGAACTATTCTTCTCAGTAGAGTTTAAAGACTTTTGAAGAACTTGGATTTAAAACGCGAAGGAAACGCGGTAGAATCGTGAATCTCGGCCAGCTTGAGGATTTCTAAGGGAATTGGAGCTTATTCTTAACACACAAGGATTGTTTTAACTGACGTTCGACGGAGATCGGCGGTATTCGAGATCGCTAATTCAATCCCAGCACAGTTTCGTTGACGCACACTAATCAGATGGGATTTTCTGACTCAAGTGTATACGGTACTTACCGGAGATACCGTGTACGGAACCACCGGCGGTGATATTGTTGAGCATGCCGCTCAACCCCGGGAGCGTAGCTCCGATACAGCACGCGGAAGCGGAAATCCGCGCAACACCGCGAGCACCTCACCCTCAACTCTCGAGGAAGCACGGACAAGAAAAAAAACTGCGACTGCGACTGACGGCGCGACGCACGGAGCCTTTCCTGGATGAGTATTTAGGTGTATAGAGACGAGCCTGAGGACCGGCCCGTGCCTCAGGAAGGCAAACAGCGAACTGGCCGACTGCCATATCCGAACTCCCCCACTCACGCCAGCTTGCCGGATATATCGACATCCCATTCGTTTCAAAGCGCCCAACGTCGATCTCTCGCTTCAACCACCGGCTCGCGAGAGTCCCTACTACCTCGCCTTCTCCGCTGGTGGGCGTGATATTAAATCGCTCCTATCCTTCAGATCCACACTAGAATCCAGGAAGGTAGCTAGCTGCAACAGCGCCTTTCTTCCAACTCTCGCATTTAACAATCAGAATTTTATTTATTCATTTATTTTCAGCAGCATATTAAAAATATTAATTTATCAAAATTAATTTATTTTAAATTAGCAATATCCATTATTTGTCCAAGAATATTAAAATGGCGATAATGAGATGGAATTTCGAGTAGTACTGAATTAATTCATCCCTTTAAGAGAGGGCTATTATGTTTAGGTATATATTTTCTTGTCTTCTGATAGTTTGAAAGTTTCCTCCTAGGAAATTCATTTAACAATGTTAAGAGTTACCACGATTATAGCAGTGCAAAAGTTGAGTAGTAACCGAGCATTCACCAATCGCTTCAACAGGACACGAGATCGCTTCGACGGAAGAGTAAAAAGAAAAAGATACGACAGTCGGTGGCGACGAACGCAAGGAGCGAACGAAGAGTCTCGGACCCAGAGGTATCCCGGTCGTTGGCGGTCGGATTTTCTGTCGCCCGCACCGCTCCGGGCCGCAATGGTTGGTAGCCATGCGAGGGTTGCCCATATCCCGAGGTAAACTCTATCCAGGTTACCGTCTCTTTCGCCGTCTCCGCTTTGTGGTAGGCGGTAACCGCCGCGAACGCAGCTCCAATGAGCGGGTAGCCCGCCCTCTGGATGCCCCACTAGTTTTCGCGCGGCGGAGATTTATTGAAATTTTATTTTTATGGCCGGCAAGAGCGCGCGCGAGCGGTCGGCGCGGCGCGGCGCGGCGCGGCGCGGACGTCGCGCCGAGTGAGAGGAGAGAGATGAGCGAGCGGACGACCGGCCCGAAGGAGACGAGAGAGAGCCCTCTTCTTCTCATTTCCTCCGCCTTTCTTCACCCCTTCCCGTACCCGTGCGTATCGCTCTATCTTCGTCTATCCCACTCATCTCACCTCTCGCTCCCGCATCGCGGTGTTTCACGTTCTCTCGCCAATGCTACATCTACGCTTTTCCACCCTCGCCTCGCTCGGGTGCGCGCGCGCGCACGCGTGCTCGCTCTCTCACCGGAATCTCGCCCGGCCGCGATCTCGCTTTCTCGCTGCGGCCCGCCTTATATACGTTCTACGTCCTTTTAATTCAATAGCTACCCCTTTTTATAACGCAGCAGCCCCCGTGCAGCGCAAACGGAAGTCACGATGGCTCCTAACGCTTCGTTTGACCCGCCAACGCGCGATCTCGCGCGATCCTACATGAACGGCATTCCATCCTATCTGCGACGATCACTGGGGATGCGTGTAACGCTGTAGTTTTGTAATTACACTGGATAATGTTCATGTTAATTTATTAAAATCTCAGATTCGCTCTGAGTAGCCACATTTGCTTTTCACTCCGTTCGCAGAAAACAGATGGAAATAGTTACATTTTGTATTACAACTGTATTTATAATGTATCTCCTTATAAAAACGACTTATTCGTTAGTTGCTCGTACCTAAAACGATCATTGTTCAGCACATTTATGTCTAGATTATACAATTTATTTTCAGAATATGAATTTCAACATAATTAATTATTTATTTTACAAACTACTTTTCTTTAATGTTACGTTTCAATACATTTTTGATATTTAAAAATGTATTCTCTAAATTTAATCAATTTTATTTGAGATTTTAAAATTCCGTAATTAATTAAATTCTCTTGTAACCTAACACGGATCAAAGCATCAATATTTTTTGTAGTTCTATTAAAGTGATATTTTTATTAAAGTAATAGATGAATATGAAGACTATTTTGCTTTTAGTGTATTAAATGGCTTATTAATATCACAAATTAATATACAGAATATTTCACTTCTATAAAATTAAACTTTAATGACAAATTCTTTCATGAATTTTGAATTTAAAGTTGCATTTACATCGATAATTTGTACGAACCATCGTATACATTAGTAATTTGTAAACAACAAATAGCTAATATATTCATATTAAATTGATATCATACCGTATAATACATTGTATTAATATATTATATTAATTGTTACTTTTCACAAATTGACAAATCTCGAATTAGATGTTTGTTTTCTAAAATTGTATTACTGTAACAAGCATAAATAATTAATGCTGAGACGTAGATAATAAAAATAACTTTTATAATAAATTACAAACATTATTTTTTATTAAAATTCTTATCAGGTTTAGATTCTCTTTAACATATATTAATATTCTTATAAAGATGCTTATCAGTATCAAAAAAATTATTAAAATGCCGTCAATTTAATAACTGGTATTACTACTTTGGTTCTGTTCATGAATGCGTTTCACGAGAAAAAAAGATTTCCACGCGCAGTTTGCAGAATCAAATAATATGTATATAAATTCACACAGAAATATTTAAGTACTAAGATACACTTCAACCGAATGTAGCATTCCTCGTATTTAAATAGAAAAATTATTTTATTTCTACTTCTATTATTCATTGTAAAAATAATTCCCACAATTTTTATTAAAAAACCAAAATAATCGATTTAAAATGCTATGTATTAGGTGTACAACTTTGCTTCCGCCGTTTTTTTCCGAAATTCGAGGCTTTATTGTAAAAACTGGTTATACATTTATGATTCAAAGTATTGTCCATCGCTGACCATTACTTTCTCCCATCTTTCGGGTAGCGTATCCCGCGTCGAAAAAACTGGTCATCTTTTGAGGCTATCCACGAATCGATCCAATTTTTTACTTCTTCATAAGACCGGAAGTGCTGGCCAGACCGTGTGCCATTGATCGAAACAAGTGATAGTCAGAGGGAGCAACGTGAGAATACGGCGGGTGGGGTAGGACTTCCCATTTCAACGTTTCCAAGTATGTCTTGACCACTTTCGCAACATGGGGTCGAGCATTGTCATGCTGCAAAATCACTTTATCGTGTCTCTCGTTGTATTGCGGCCGTTTGTCTTTCAATGCTCGGCTCAAACGCATCAATTGCGTTCGATACCGATCGCCTGTGATTGTTTCAGTCGGTTTTAACAGTTCATAATCACTACGCCGAGCTGGCCCCACCAAATACAGAGCATGATCTTGGACGTCAAAATCATCGTTCTTGAAGCGTTGAAACCACTCACGACACGTTCTTTCACTAATAGCGGCCTCACCATAAGTATTTGAGAGCATTCGATAACCTCAGCCGCAGATTTCTTCATATTGAAGCAAAAAATTAAAATCTCCCGCAAATGACGAGAATTTGGATCGTAAACTGACATTTTCAATCGAGAATAACTTTATGATGCAGACACAAATCGACTAATGTTTCTATGGGGTTATGTTGACAGATGCCCAAGTTTATTATATGACGTCTATGATCTATTTATTTCGACCACCACTTACCGCTAAAGCCATCTATAACAAAACGGAGGAAGCAAAGTTGTACACCTAATATAAACCATATAACTTAAGCATTTAACTGTCTCTCTTTTTATGATATTACGTAATATAAATATTTGTACATTATTTTTAATGTTTATACGTATGTTTATATTACATATACACATATGTGTGTATATAT
>NW_017259498.1:716374-719714 GCF_001594045.1 Atta colombica | reverse complement strand
TGTGTGTGTGTGTGTGTGTGTGTGTGTGTGTGTGTGTGTGTGTGTAAAATAGTTAAGGCTGCGTTAAATTCTTTGGAAAAATTCTTTGCTGCTTTAGCTGAAACAAATGAATAGCTTATATTCTTTTATATGTTATTCTAAATGATTTTATTGTTAATATAGCAGAATAACATTTAAAAAATTTTTATTATTGACAGATACAACTTTTAAAACTTTGCTCTCAAAAACACAAAGAAAGGTTAGGAAAAGAGTAGCGAGCATATGCAATCTATGTCCTGTTATATTCATAAGATACAGGCATGCCATACCGTTTCTTGCGTGAAAGGCGAGACAAGAGAATGGTCAAAGAAATTTAATAAACATGATAATGTAGGTTCGTACAAGTTTTCTCGTTAATTTAGGAATAATTGAAGAAATGGCTTTAATTGACAAAATTTAATATTTCCTCGCTCGCATATGCCTCGTGTCTTTTAATTAGGTACACAGTTATTGTTTGCTGGTAGAACTTGCAATTTGAGATTTTCTTTTTTCATAATGTTTACTTTTTTTCATTTATTGCTTTATAATCATGAACAAATATTCATCATGTCTTTGATTATTTTTTTTTTCAAAAGTAACTTTTTAAATTCTTTTGAATCACGCACACACACACACACACACACACACAAACACACACACACACACACACATATTTCATTCCAAAGAATGAAAATGCCAGTCTAGAAAAGTGAGAGACTCTAAAAGTTTTAGAGAATAGGGGAGACCGGAGTCAATTAACTATAGGGGTAAGTAGAATAATCGAAGCTACATTAAAAGCAAAACATGCGAGACAAAACACGCATAAATGTGTCTGAACACGTAGCAGTGACTGCTGTTCAATTTGCTGACATCTTGTTGCGAACATATCTATGATAGCAGTTACACTACAATTTAAAAAAAATCCTAAATCCTAAAAATTATACCTAAGTAAATATTTTTGTTCTTAAAATTTTTGTTTTACAATCGTATATAATTGTCTGAGATATTTGATTTCTATTTAGATAGTAAGTGTAGTTTTTATTTAATAAAGTCCAACAATTTTTTGTTTATGTATCTTTATTGTTATGTGTATCGTATATTTTTAATATTTTTAAAAAATGAATGGGGATAGTAGACTAACCACAGCATAAAACTGTATGATTCATTTAATGATGATTTTTATAGTACTTATTCAAAATTTGATTCCTTTAAAGAGATTTTCCTCAATGATAAATGTTATAAGTTTAGTTCTCTCATGTCCAATCTCGAAAATTAAGTTCATTTGACATGTGTTTTTGCACAAAATGAAATTTTGCAAAAAAAAGAGCATTATTCTTCCCTGCGAAGCAAATGTTTGTGTTTAAAATATATTTTTATAAAAGTTTTATTAATATGTATTATATGTAGCCAAAGATATAGCTTAAAATACATTAATCTTTATTTTAATAATCTTAATCAAATTACCTCGGTCCCGGGCCTAGTTGAATCAGATGAAGTGCACTAGAAAAATGCATTTTTTTTTATATTAGTCATCAGTTTCCCCTTATTATTAAAATATTATTAGTCAAATGTATGTAGTAATTAGTATAGAATTCATTTTTTCGATAAGTCTCTTAATTTCATCGTAAAAATTCTAAATTAAAAAATGAGTCTATTAACCCCGGTCTTCCCTATATATTATTTGCTCTTTACAACTTTATTTATTTTTATTTCTAATACATTATTCTATTGTTGGATAATTATAAAAATTGCAAAATATACATCGATGGTAATATGAAAAGAAAGACTAATATAGAGTCATTTTTTTATCGAGCGTGTGTGTGTGTGTGTGTGTGCGCGCGCGCGCGCGCGCGCGCAAAGAAGCACCGCGAATAAAATATAACGAAGATGTAATTTTTAATTCTATTTTTCAGGTAGCACACGTCATACCTCTTGTGGACTCATTTTTCGTTTATTTACATCACATTCACCGCACTAATGAACGCAGACGCAAACGCTCGAAAACATCGTAATCGGCATATGCAAATATATAGCTAATTGGATTAAAGATAATTAACGTCGCTGGTCCGAGTATTCGATCACAGGGCCGTCCCCGAGAAATTTCGACTATATTGCGACAATATTCGCAAACACAATATGAACGATACAACCTGTGTAACCAGTGGCGATGATCGCTATATATAATTGCAAAAATACTGTGGAATCTCCCCCCATAATGAAATAGATATCACGCGGAATGCGCTGCTCGCCCGTACGGAATTCTCAGTCACATCATACTTCAAATATATCGCGTTTGTGGTTCTCATTTTCGATGTGATCGCGATATTCAGGCTAGCAAGATCGCTGGCCCTTAATAGTGGATAAATTAAATTTGAATTTTTACTATTGTGTCTCCTACATCGTAATCTTATTGTAATTATCAGAAAAAAATATTTCCTCAAATTGTGAAATAATTAAATAAAAGAGCTATTTCCAGCTTATTTATGATGCTTATAAGAAATTGGATTATATTATATAGAAAAAGAAAAAACTAGAGAAAATATGACTGGTATTTTCTCACACAATACATTATTTTTTAAAATAGATAAAATAAACATTATATATAAATTGCTAAATATTGTTATTGCATAGTTAACTTTTTTATTATTTTCTCTAAATAATAAACAAACAGAAATTTATCTCATCGATGGGAAATGTGCTCAAGAAAGTGGAAAAAAAATATATCGAAGCTTCGATGAAACTAGTGGCGAAAGAAGTTATTTGTTCGTAACACAAAATATGAAGCAAAATAAATAGGAAAGCGCTGAAAATAACTTCGATTGAAATCGCTATATATATATTTTTTCGAAAATCATTGGCGGCATTAATATGTATGACCTCAAACAGTAGCGGCGGGCAGGAATTGAACAAAGTGACTATTTTTTTAGCGCATTGTTAGAGAACCGGGAGTGACGTCTACGGCACTCGTAAACCGAAAATGTATTCGGTAGGCAGGTATATGGCACGATCGATTTTAAACAGACGCGACGAACAGCGGCAAATTGACAATGTGTCGAATGCAGACAACCGATGCCTCTGGCTAAAACTACCCTACCACGCGACAAAACCAAAATCCTCTCTATATCATCCGAATGCATTACCTCAAAACGTTGTTGCAGTCTTCAAAGATCCGTCCCATAAGTTCGTAATGCTACATTTAAAAGCAATCAGATTAATACAAACACTTAAAAATTGATATTTTAAACACAGAATATGTTAATATTGTAATAATTAGATTTTATTAATTATAATTATGTGTAATTACAGCAATTATATATATATA
>NW_017259498.1:713495-716350 GCF_001594045.1 Atta colombica | reverse complement strand
TATGTATATATATATACATAGTAATTTACAATAAAAAATAATATGAATGCTAGAATAATTAAAACGAGTATTTATATTTTAAAGAGACAAATATTATTGTAAAGTCAATATTTTTAAATTTAACAAAACATACATAAAAGATTGTAATTAATATCATGTGAAAACAAAATATGGAATAGCAAAAAGATGCTGTTACAATAGTGTTATACATGTATAAAATGCACACAATGAACAATATTACATGCTGCATGTTCCTTTCACCGATAAGTATTCATTTCGGGAACCAAATACGCAGACAACGGTAGCTTCTATCGGGCTCTCTCGCGCAGCTAATTTCCAACGCGTGGAATAATTTTATCCTCCTGAGCGCGGTGATCCAGCCCTCTATGTCCTGCCCTACCGCCCGCACAAGTAATACCACTTTCGCATCGCACGAGCGCGCGTTTCACCCGCTCCAATTGGAACATCGCGCACGGGCAACAGGCGACACACAGGTAGACAGGAATTTCTGATATTACATACCAGAAGCCGGAATGCCCCCATAACGATCCCGGGGGAGTGTACAAGCTTCTCCACATACGCCAGACATATTCCACGTCTCGCACGCCTCTCGCTCTAGTCACTGTCCTCTGTTTGCTGCAAACCGCCATGCCGTCCTCCTCTTTTTCCATTCTTTTTCCTTCAACCTCGCCCTCTTTCATCCTTCTCCTCTTTCCATCCACCCTTCTCCTATTCCACTCTCTATTCCGTTTCTCTTTCTCTATCACTCTCTCATTCTCTCTTTGTTCTGTGTATCTCGAATCTTCCCTCCCGGTTTCCACCGGTTACAGTCGTTTCGGAGTTCTTCAGCCACGGCGAAGTACTTCAATAACGACTTTTTTCTATCGGAAAATCAAAATCTTTTGTCGTTTAAGGCAAGTGCTCGCTCTTTTCAATGATCGAACTACAGCTCTTTGCAGTGGGCTGTTAATAAGTTAATATAACAATTTTGTTGATATATATTAACTATAAAAATAATATTATTTTTAATAGAATAATTTAAATGTCTAAATTATACAAAAAGGGAAAATTATATAAATTTTTTAATTTGAACGCAATAGAATGTATTTTTGAAATAAAGTAATTAAGTTTATAAACAATAAATAAATAATATTAAATGAAAGTAATTGTTTTTGCAATTAAATGTCATATAATAAACAATAATATGTTAATAAATAATATTTTAACAATAATATTAATGAAAGATGAATAATTTTTTAATATTCTATTAACACATTTTTACAGGAATGATACTTGAAATAATCAAGTATTATAAATAAATTATTACTGAGCAGAATAATGAGAATAAAAATAAAAATAAATTAAAATCCATCATGTTGAAATAAAATCCATCCATTTCCATATACCTAACATTTGTAAATATCAATAGAAAATTTTACATTTGCAATATAATAAAAGATATTACAAAAAGGTAAAGGGATATATCATTATAAATCTTTTTGCTTTCCAAAAATATAAAAAGTACAATTTATGTCATCTGTCCAACATCATGATGTGATTTCAACAAAAACACGGTTCTACACTGCCTTCTAAGTAATATATCCATTGTCGCAGAAATCTTCAGGAAATATTTGCGGTAGAAATATCAGCGACCAGCGTTGCAGCGTTGTCCTGGTTAGAGTGTTTTAAACGCACGACATCTCCTCACTTATCACGAAAATGGGCTGCATGTTGAGATAGGTCGTTCCGCAAGGGTTTAGTGCCTTCGTTAAGCTGTAAGCTTCATTCAATTTTCTCCAATTTGTGGCAATTTGTGCTTACAGCACCTACATGCTCTCACGTCCCCTCTGCCCCGTCAACGCACGCACGCGCAAGCGTTTACGCTTACGAGAGAGATGGTCCTCCAACAAAATTCATTTTACGAATGCACTTACACACGCTGGACTCTTCGATATTATTTTTATACCGGGCTTTCGTAGCTATCGACCCGTCTAGAGTAGATTACTGTCAGTTATCAAGGTTTATCCGGCAGCTGTACTCGTAAAACTTCATTGTTAACTGCAATGAAATATTACGATGCGAAAAAAGTGTAAGCTTCGTTTAATTGTACCGTAATATCTCTAACTAATATTTGCTATTTCGTACGGGTAGCTATAATGCAAAAGTAATATTTAAATTTAAATCTTTAGAGCATAATCTGATAGAAAGTAATTTTCAACTCCTTGTTATATTTATTACAATTAATTTAATTGATTAATTGATTCTTTCAATCCGTATCATGATGCACTTTCCAAAAATAGAATACTTGTTATATGTATATATATATATATATATTTTTTTATATATATATATATATATATATATAAAACAACAGAATACAATTTTTGGGTAATAATAAAATTGTGTATGTATATAATAAATGTTGATTTTATACATCTGTAAACAGATGTGTATGTTGATCACTTTGTTTTATGCATTTTTCTTCATGTCAGGTAATTATCTGCTACCTGCGTCTGAGGAAACATCGTAGATGGTGGCAAGATATATTATATCAGAAATATGTCTTGAAGTTTTTCAGTACATCTTTAATTTAAAGAAGTACCTCCTTGAAAATCTCATCGAGTTATACATCATAATTCGCTTTTTCTTCCGAGCCAATGAAGCACAATGCAATGAAGACATCTCGATTTTTTATGAATAAATAATACTGTTATCCGATAAAATAATCATCAGCTTGATAATAGCGTTTATTATTTTCTTTTAAAAGAAATATGAAACTTAAATATTTTCACAAACAATTGTATTATACGATATCTTGCAATTATATTAATATTAATATAAATTAATATTAATAT
>NW_017259498.1:702075-708931 GCF_001594045.1 Atta colombica | reverse complement strand
TTAATAAAAAATATAAAAAATTCTGATATTATTTTTCAAACGCGATTACTTTTTCCTTTAAAACTAATTAAACGTCGATTATGACGAAAATTATGAATTTCTTATTCCATCTTAACCAAGCATCGCTTAATAATGTAAAAATAAAATTTCTCCGACATAAGCTGATTCCGTCGACTAAGTAAACTCTTTTATTTAAATAACACTAAATAACGACGCAATTTGAAAAACACACAATTGATCGTCTTATTGAAATTACTGTTACTTTTTAACGGGTCCTAAAACGGTTTCTGACTTCAGGTTCGTCTTCAATCCTGTTTGCAGAATTTTGTGACTGATATCAAAGGTCACGCGAGTTCATCTTCGAATCTCAATGATCCTTATTTCAGGTAGGATATCTGACGTAACATGCACGTGGATTATCCAGCTCGGTAACTCGTGATAAATCGCGCTACCTGGCCGCCGGTACTTTTCCACGCCGGACTCAACGATTTCTCTACGCTACGCGATCGCGAATAGCTGTTCGCGTGGTTAACCTTTGTTGCACAAGTACAGCTCTCTCTGAAGTACCATTCTGAAATTATTACATTCTAGTGGGGTGGATATTAGCTCCCGCGCTTGTGCTTTCATTAGACGTTACCTTCGAGCGTTTCAATTTAGCGCGAAACCACCCCTCAGCCTCGTTCACAGGTCTATAATATCCAGCCAGGCACTTGCCGACTCTGTAGCATGCTTCATTTGGATGTCGATCGAGTTCCACCCATATCTCACATTCCTAGTACGGCTGCCAACGAGTTACCGACCGTTATCGGCGATGCCACATTTCTGCAAATATTTTGCCACTCGATACACGTTCGGCTTTCGCTTAATTGTCGAATCGGCGATGCGAAGCGATCCGCGAATTTCGGCCGATTTATCCTGTCTGCCTCGCTTCTTCATCTGTAAGAGCGATGTATTTCTCGTTTCGTTTACTCTCATGTGTGTGTGTGTGTGTATGTGTGTATGTGCGTGTGTGCGTGTGTGCGTGTGTGCGTGTGTGCGTGTGTGCGTGTGTGCGTGTGTGCGTGTGTGTGTGTGTGTGTGTATGTGTGTGTGTGTGTGTGTGTGTGTGTGTGTATGCGCGTGTGTGTGCGTGCGTGTGTATATGAGAGAGAAGAGAGGAAGGAAGAGAGGGGGGGGAGGGGGAGATCGCATTTACAAGACAAATATAAAATTTATAAATGTTTGGAATAATTCTTAAATGCAATTTGTATTGAAACGATGAAGGACTAACAGTTTTATTCTCATTATTGTTAGAATTGTAAATCAAAATATTTCTGTGAATTATTCATTTCTATCAACGTAGATTAACTTTCTAATGCCTAGAATAAGAAAAAGATAAAAGTTAAATTAAACCAAAATCCATGAAGTTAATCTTGAAATGGACATTAGTCGATATTTGTTTATTATCGTCTTTATCATTTTTTTAGCTTCAAATAAAATGAAAAATCAATCAGTTCTCAGATGTTTGAAATTAGGAAAATCACAGTCCAGAATTGCACTCTCAAGAAATTGATGCCGTAGCAAGTGAAATTAATTAACTCAAGTCAAGAGAAGCTTATATATATATATATATATATATATATATATGTGTGTGTGTGTGTGTGTGTGTGTGTGTGTGTGTGTGTGTGTGTAAACTTTATTCAATATTTCACTTTTCTCAGTGTTCTCTTATGTATTTATTATCACGCATTTAGTTTTGGAAGACGTCGTTGCTTAATCCACTTCACAGAATTGGTCAGAAGAAACTTGCGCTGGAGACTCTTTGTGTATATGTCCAAAGTTTAATTAGTTTCTGGAATGTATTGAGCACGAGGTGGTTAAGTTTAGTGCAAGTTGTAGTGGCGGGACAATTTTACCGAGAAGTTTTTCAATTTTCTCGGCTCATGAACTTCTGGAAAACTTGGGGAGAAGCGTCGACGCTTTCTTTATCTATAAGATTTGTTTATTGCTATTCATAAAACTCAGGCAATCGTTTGATAAAATATTTTAATGGATTATGATTTTTAATAACATTAAAAATTTATAATAAATAATTCTACCATAATTATTATTATACTTATTTCACAGAAACGTAAAATTCCATAACTACACTATTATCATTTAAAATTTATATATAATAAAAATTTCAATTACTTTAGCTATTACATTTTTTATTTATTTATCTTTAAAAAATTTATTACACTCGTCACGTTTTTTTTCAGTCCTTTGTTGGAGCGCAGTTGCGCGATTGCTTCGTTACGGCTAGCAATTACTGAAACTGACAAGGCATTTAAAGAAAAGAATTTCCGTTTTTCTACCGACAATGATTTCTTAAGATAAAAATTTACAAGACCTCATTACAGCACGATGTCTCCAAAGACCTGCCTTTTATTTCCATGCTTTCTTTCCCTTCATTTTCAGACTGTGCTTCTCGAATTCTCTCACTCGCAGTTCTCTCTAACTGTGCTGAGACTTTGTTAATGGAAATTGATTACCACAAGAAGGCGATATCTAAATCATGCTGCTCTCTCTTCTAGTCCAGCCAAAGTTTCTCTCCCTCCGTCCACTAGAAACTCTCACGCAACTTCCTCTATTGAGTATATTTTTACGCACCTTTCTCACCAACTATTTACCGCGATAATATATAATACAATGTGAAAGATACAAAAATTGTTCGTGAATTTTTAAATAATTAAAAGTCGATAATTAATATTGTTTACATGTCTCGAATAATTACAAAAATAACATAAATAATATGCAAAATAATAAATAATAGAAGTATAATTTTTATAATCAAACCGAACATTTGAAATTACAATATTTGAAATTACAATCTAACAATAATAAATGAAGAAAGAAATTGATATATGAAAAAAATGAAAAAAAAGATAATCATAATGGTATAAATATTATATGCTAAACATTTTATTATACATTAAACGCAAATATAATAATTTGTAAAATTATGAATACGAGCGTTGAGTAGATTATCAAAATTTGTGATAATCTCGCAGTGAATCTCGCTAGGCTCAGTTTTTTTTGCGGATTAAAGCAAAACACATCAGTATGGACGAAAGAGTCGATTTTAAACTTGTCGCAAGTGGATTTAGTACCTTTTGCGGACTACGCAGTCGCCTGTAACGGCAACGAGGACGCCATGCAGGACGTTATCCGGCAAGTCGGTATGCTTGATCCTTTTTCCCAGTGAGCTCTGGACTTACTGCTAAAACGTGGTAAGATTTACTCCGGAACTTAAGTCCCGGCTAAAGATTTATATCGTCCCTTCATATCTTCAAAGTCTTCGCTATCCCAGAGCGCGGCGTGTAATGCTCTGCATTCTGATGTTTCACGAGTACAAACGCCTATCTATATTAAAGATATAGCTGACCCTTCATGACAAATTTGAGACTCATTGAATTTTCATCAGAAACATTTCAAAATCATTTGAACCAAATATATGTAGCAATGTGGCAATCAATTTTAAGAGTATAGAATTTATCAAACTTTTAAAAATTATTGCATCAATATGTATATATATCTGATATCGGGCCGTCGTTTGATTTTGATAGTATTCATATGCTTTTCATTAATTATTCCAAATTAAACTATCACACATATTCTAAAAGATGTTTTCAATGTAATTTTAATGTATTGAATTGTAACAAAATTTCGTAGCACTACTTCATTCAGGTCATGTTTATATAATTAAAAAAAAATTGGCAATTATACCATTTGTGTGTGTGTGTGTGTGATAAAGCAAAAATTCAACTTTAAGAATCTGTTTCTTCAATTTTGGATGATTTTTTATGGAGTTTTGAGCAATCAAAGTCAAAATGTTCCTTTTAATTAATCTGATTAACAGTAACAAGAAATCATAGGACATTTTCTAAAAGCAATTTTGTAAGGAAAATTTTAAGTTTTCACATTGAAAAGTCGAAAATTTTTGAAAGGGAACTTTTTAAATACTATTACAGATAATAAGCCCATGAAGTTAAAAGAAAATTTCCCATTTTGTTCAACTCGTTTTCTATATCTAAAATTTTCTGTAGCTAAAAATTATGTAAACTTTATAGAAATTTAAAAGACATAGTGACTTTTCGAAAATAAAAATTTTACGCTTTCTTTAAATTTAAATTTCGTTAATTTTTAACAAAGTTACAATTCCTTGAATGTTGTAGCATCTTGTTTCTATTTTTATTAATTTATTATTAATTTTTGTTTCAGCTTAATAAATGTAACCGATTAAAAATATTTTTAACAAAATTTTATATATTTAAATTATGCTCAAAAACCGAATAAATTCAGCCAACGAGGTCAAACCCAATATTTAATGGACTTGCGCAAGTAGATGTATAAAGATCTATAAAGATGCATTAACAAAAGAGTTAAGTTTAAATCAAATTAAGTTTTAATAATCAATTCTTCAATCCTTTACCAATTGCGTGTGTTCGCTTCTGTCAAATTTAATTTTTTCCAAAATGTGCACTGTATATCAATTTAGAGAAACTGTATCACAAAATCTGAAACCATCGGCTCGAATAATTGTTTATTTTTCAATGCTACTAAAATTTTTCAGTGTATACAGAACCATATCAAACCATTTTAACACCAGGATGCCGATCATCTAACATTTTTACTAGAGTAAAAACATGAAAAGTGAAAAGTTACTCTATTAACTTTAATGGTAAAAATTTTTACTTTTCACATTTCCGTCCTAGGAAAAAGTTATAATACCCTTTAATAAAGATGAAATATTATGCTTCCTTTAAAGATATTATAAAAAAACTAGGAAATAGTTTATTTATAAAGAGAGAGATTGGTAAATAAAAAATATTAAGAGATACAGCAAAATTCTCTTTGCTTAAAGACACTTTATATGATAGTGGCAGCCCTATTGTTTATTTAAAAAAATATAATAAACATATAATGATAACGTTGTGCTAAATCCATAAGCCTTTTGCCAACTATTACTTTCGATTATCTCGATGTATTTTCATATATATTGTCGTTTTCAGACAAAAGAATCGAATGATCAATTGTTCCGATGAAACAACCTTACATTTATTTTAGGTTTTTCCGTCTAATAATGATTCATATATTAATCGACAGAAGCCTAATAGACTATAGAATATATGATATCCGTTGCTAAAAAAGTTTGTAAAAACTTGTCAACAAATAAAAGTATCTCTCTTTGAAAAATAACTATGTGCTTCGTTTACATTAATTAATTCATCTCATTATTTCTTAATAAAAAAAATTAAGAGATACAGAAAATTATTAAAAAATGAATAGTTTATATGAGATATTTTATATTTTATATTAAAATGCGCTAATGTGTTTAATATTTCAAAGAAAATAAGTCAGAATGAAACTTATTATTAGAGCAGGATTTTTCATGCCGCATAAGATCTCCAAGTGTGCCACAAAAATTTTACAAAAAGTAGAAAAAGTAAAAAATTTTTTAATAACAAGCGCGAATAAAGTGCGAAATAAAAAATATTTAAAAATTATCTGAATTATTGTGTTTGCTATCATTTTAATTAAAGCGATATTATTATTATTACAATAAAATCATCTTTAAAACGATAAAATGCAAATAAAAATTTTAACTTTACTTTCTATTAGCGTTTTATCTGATAAAATATTTATGTTGAACGCTGAATCATAGATTGTTTGTTATTTTAAAATAACACTTTGTTATTTTAATGCAAATTAAAAAAGGTTGAAAAACGTTGATTTAGAGGACTTGCGTTTATGGAACATTTTAATCTTCTAACAATAATTCATTATATCAATTAAATTTTGTTAGTAAATGTAAAGAGCAAAACCGATATAAAAATAGACAAAGTTCTTCTCCGTCAAAAGTTCTATCGGCGGAATTCGAAGGCGCGTGAATCCGTTCTCTCCACAATTCTACGACCAGTAAAAATGTATACCCTCTCCCCCATGTGTTTGTGTGCATATATGTGCGCGCGAGCACATACATCCCGCTGTGTTTGGCTTTACGAGCACGTAAGTCACGCGTCAAGGGATGATTCCGTGTTGCGTGCGTTTCGGGGCAAACAATGGGCCGACCCCAGCCAGGGTGCGCCCCTGGCAAACACGAACCTGCTGCTAAACTTATGTCCGTTCCGTTAATGCGCTTTCGGCGCGCATCGGCAGGGCAACAGATTTACGACGGCGCGCGCGGTCAGTCATTCTAGTTAATTGGAGCTGCGGGCGTGAAATGCTCACAAAGTCAAGTCAGAGGAAGCAGTTATCGGCCCAAAACGATTCGCCAGATCGCCGAGGTGCGTTGGCTCGGTGGTGCACATGGGAAAGCAATGGGATATCGGCCGAATAATGCGCATAGAGTAAATTAGGAGTAGCGATCGCGTGAATTCTATATTTACAAGTTTTTGACTCCGCGATGTGAGATATTCGTTTATAACAGTGCTCTGTAATTTCAACTATTTAATAGGACAATTGTATAAAACTTTTCCTATATTTTGAGAAACGAGTTATGAAAGACTTAACAGACTATACCTATAGATCAATTGCTACACGGATAAATAACGCTCAAACTATCTAAAAATTTAGTTAGATATAGATCTGAAAATAATTTTGTTGGACCATCAAAATAATTATGTAGATCGCTATATAAGTTAGTTGCTAGAATATCAAAATTTTTGCAGTATTATTGTTTATCGTTTGAACGTCTTACATATAATTAGTTATTTTGATGATCTAATAAAAAATTATTTTCAAATTTATATCTAGTTAAATTTTTAGATATTTTAGCAAAATCATTCTTTCTGTATACATTTTATATATATATATATTATATATATATGTGTGT
>NW_017259498.1:676545-702002 GCF_001594045.1 Atta colombica | reverse complement strand
AATAATATAAAATAATATAAAAAGGAAAATATATAAGGAAATATTTTTTACATTGCAAAATTTTACTTGCGTAAGCTTTAGACTTTTAATAAAAGTACGTACACAGATTATAATCTTTCTATTAAATTTCTAATTTCAAGATTTGTAATAGTTTAAATTGAGTATTTTCCACATTAAAGTTTTAATGATTTACACATTAAAACTGTATATATTTCAATGTGAATTGAATCCCGTAAATAAGCATTTTCTCGAATAACAAGTCTTTCAAAAATAGTTCTTTCTTCGCAAATTGCTTTATCAATAGACTCTTTTAACTCACAATCTTCAGCCGTCTGATTTCGAGTCTGGGAGAAACTAAACATCGGACAAGGTCAAATTCGCTGTGTGCACCCTTGGTATTATAGGGAGGCTACCCCATTGGATTAGAAGACCCCATAGAGGGAAAAATGTAATATAAAAGGCTTACTGACTAAGCTGTTAATATGTTGTACGAGGATGTGTCCGAAGAGGAACTATGTATATATTACCACGCTGTTCAAACATATGTCGTTCATGATCGTGTTGATGCAGAGGATGGTTTGCGGATAAGTCAGATCTTATTTGATTTAAAATGTTCCGGTACCTTTCGACTTCCCATTAATAGAAATAGCTTAGTGATATGGCAATTACGATTACTTATACGAATCATTATTTTTGTAATAGATGTATAGAACAAATAGAATAAAAAAAAAGAAAAATTGCAAAATAAAGATGTGTCAAACATTGCATAAAAAACTTAATATTGAAACAATTATAATTTATATGAAATATTTTTGATAATTTGTATAATATCATTCTCTTATTTCAAAAGTGAGAATTAAAAAAATTAAGTCTCCCAATAAAGGGAGAAAATTACCTATTAACTTGATAGAAAATTATTAACTAATCAAATATTATGGCCAAAAAGAATATATTTTTAACATAGGTAATCAAATGTCACGCATTTTGTTATTTTCATTTCACAATTTTTAAAAACTATCCTTTTTGAGTTATAACAATTTTGACGATTTTTTCTAAAGTTAAATTAGATTATTTTAGATGATTAATAGAGTAATATTTATTTAACTCATTCATATAATAATTCAAAAATCTTTTGTTTTTAATTTTCTTATAGCACAAATCATTGATATGAGCGTAGAATTAACTACCAACATCGGCTCGCACTTATTGTAGACGCCTTGCATTCTATAAAGATTATATAGTACACAAAAGAACTTAAGCGATAAGTAAATGGGCCAATCACAATAGAGACTGTAAGGCCATAACATTAGTAAGCAGTAGTAAATTCAACGCGTTGATTTCCTTATTGTTTATGGCCTCAGTACGATAATTGTAACTAACAAGAAAAGTTCGAGAAAATGTAAAATAAAAAAAAATGTAAATAAAAAAAAATCCTTAAATTTACATAAATTTTATGTTTCTAAGCGAATATCTCGAAAACAATTAGACATATAAAAAAAAGTGTTTCGAACAAAAGTTTCGTAATTTTGAAAGAACTTCGTAACGATGTAATTAGATTTTTGAAAAATATTAAATTTTTAAAATCAAATAAAAAATATAGAACTCTTAGTTTTTCAAAAAATAATCGAAGGGCACATAAGAATCAAAACGTAAGCTTATATAAAAAGTCCATAATATAATATTAGTAAAAAGAAATCCATTATTTTTCCATTCAATTTCATGTAAAAATAATGGATTTCTTTTTACTACACCTAATATAATAGTTATATAAAAATTCTATTAAAAAAATCATAACATGTTTCGACTTCCTCATCTTCAGATGCTACTTACCAAACAATGCAGTCAATATATTACTTTAAATAAGAATTAATATAATGATATAGAGACGATGTTGTTTCAAGATTACTAACCACGAACGAATGGACATTCCATAAAGAATGGAGAAGATTACTCGCATTACGATTTACAGATCGAATGTTTGGAAATTCTCTTTGTTTTAGAGAAGAAATTGATGTTAAAATTGTTTAACGCGAGTAATAATTTCATCCACGTGAAACACTCATCCGTCAGTCGCCACCTCATTTCTTGTATTCTTAACTTAGGAAAAATTAGAACATCGATGATGATGTGAGAAAATAATTTCCAGTCAGAAAATTTTCGTAAATTATTAATATTAATTATACACATTACCGAAAGTAAAATGTGTGAAGTCAAGAAATAAAATTTGAACTTAAAACTAGTACGACAATCAGATACTTTCTGAGAGGAAATCAGACAGATTGACAATGATTATAATATAAAAATAATGTCAAATTTTGTTTAAGATAGAAATATAGACTTGTTTAGACCTTTGTGTCTAGTTAGATTTGGTTTGTAAATTAAGACTGTTACTTTGCTTTTTAATATTTATCATTTCAGATATTAAACGCTTGTAATAGCATGGTTCTTCGTTTGAAATTTGGATATCGTTCCAATCAAAATCGTGATTTAATTGCATGGATCTTTTTATACCTTTATATATTTATTTAGTTTGTTAGAACTATAAAATGAGACTTTAACATCTTTTTTATTAAGCTGTTTAAATTTTTCAGTCACTTTTGGAATGAATGGAACCGTGAATTAAAATGCATTATTTCTTTCACTTTTTTTATTCGTGTCGCCTTCTGACGAAGCTTTCTCTCTCTGAATGCTCTTAATTCTGTTTCTGATTGTGTCAAATTTAAGAAGATAGTCGTTGTCCAACATTGGATATAATATAATTATTATATTATATTATAGATATTTTATATAAGTAATTACGTTTTAAGTCTTGTGTGCCTTTCACATCTTCGATTAAATTTTTAATACTCCTACCTTTAATTCCTTTTCCTTAAATTTGAAAACTAAAGTTATAGTTAAATTTAGCGTGAAATAAACTTTAATTTTAGTCGTAAAAAAAATCAAAAAATTTAAAGAAAAAGAATTAATGATAGAGATACTATTAAAAATTTAACATTTTTCAGAAATCTAATCACGTCGTTAAAAAAAGTATTTTCAAAAAAATAAAATTTTTGTCCAAAACATTTTTTTCGTATTCCCAATTGTTTTCGATATATTCGTTTAGAAACGTAAAAACCGATTACAGCAGTTAAAAAAATTTGTTTGTGATTAAGGGGATCCTAAAGCCTTCTGTTTTACCGATTAAATCATGTAATTTTTATATAACAAAATAAATACTTTTTTCTCTTTCATCGATTCAAAAATTCTTTTCCAGGATTAAAGTATACGCATTAATACGTGCCTGAGAAGTGGAGTCTATGCCGAGAACGGCATAGAAAATCAATCAAAAATTTCAAAATTGATATATTTTTTACCATTTCTTCGCGATTCAAGCTCACAACGCTTAAAAATCATTTTATTCTTGTTGTTTGTCAAATATTAAACGAAGACAAACGATGCTTATGAGCGTTGTCAGCATGAATCGGACTACAGCCTTAGTATAATATGGCGCCTCAGCTGTCAAGTCGGGACAGCATTTGCTTAATATGAAAGCTTTGCAACCTATGTGTACGAAATAATGGTTCCCAGACATATAGTTTACAAACAAACAACATTGAGTTCTTAGAATTAAACTTAGACGCTTTATCGTGAAGAATTTGTTATACGAAAAAATTAACACAAATGTGCGATTGCTTATCTTACAGGTTGCATGAGATATCGGTGTGGTAATATATAAAAACATGTCGATACGCAGCGCGCGGCGAGACGTCTGGTGACTTTGTCGGAATTCGAGCTTCGCTTTAGGATTCCTTTAAGTTCATCTCTAGTATAAATTTATGCAAAATTTTATTTTTTTATTTACGTGGGTCGTTTGATAAGTTTGGTAAATTTCCATGAAATAGCGCTACAATCCATTTGATGACGCGACATCTCGAAAGATCCACTCTTCGAACCCTTTCAGACCAAATTTCAGCCAGAAAGGACACATAATTCACATTTGGTAGTCATTTGAAGTAGGCTGTCTCAAAGTCTGCAAAATATTCATTGACGGCGACAATGACTTCCTCATTTGACGAGAATTTCTTCCCACCAAGTTTTTAAGTTTAAGAACAGAAAGAAGTCACACGAGACCAAATCCGGAGAATAGGTAGATATGTCGATGCGCTGAAAAAAACAGTGACTTCTGGTGACTTCGTCAGAGTTTGGGCTTCACTTTAGGATTCCTTAAAAAAATAAAAAATCGACAATCAGACGCATAGAAAAGAATTGCATATTTTTAAGAAATACAGATATTTTTAAGAAAAAAAGTATCAAAATAAAAATTTTAAAGGAATGCAAGGAAAGTAGTCATCCAAAATCTAAAAAATAAGACAATTTAATATTTAAAAATAATTTTTTTTAATATTTATTTTTTAATCTGCACGCAAAAAAATTATATATCAATCTAACGTAATTATCTAATAAATTATTATTTATTATTAGAATCCAGATTTTCCAACATTCCAACGACTATTGTACTGTTCGAGTCGATCGTTCCTAGCATGTTCCTCACAATTCTCTCCACTGAAATCGCGGCGCGATTGGGGAGCACTGTCTGCTCCACCATCGATATACCTCGCGCCACAGCTTCGAACGAGTTGCAGTGGGAAGAACTAGCTATGGTTGACATCTCAGAACTTTAATCCGAACTCTATTTATTACATTAGAATATGTGGTATTACAAAGTGGATTTAAAGATCTTCTTTTTAATATTGTCAAATTACGAGGAGTTGATGCTTTTTATTTTCCTAATTTTTCTATAAATAAAAAGGACAAACATTTTATATAATATTTTAGACTATATTTTTAAATATTAATTTCTTTATTAGAATTAGAAAGAAGTGTTCGAAAGACTTGCTTATCAATATTCATGGATCATGATAATTTCCAAATTTTTGATTTAATGTTTAATGATATTGTTCAATTAAATGATTGGTTCATCTTAATTTTCGATACATTAAAAATCGGTAAAAGTATTACTCAATTTAGTCAAAAAGGCTATAATTATTAAAATAATATTAAAAATGATGTATTCGATCGAACAGTTAAAAAATGTTACTTGTTGAAATAATCACCAACATCTAAAATCACCAGTCAACAAAAAGTTTTTAGATAGCTTAGATAAAAATTGCAGGATGTTCAAGATACAGAAATTGACACTTTTGTATTGGCAATGATCATGATCATATTATAATGAACATCTACGGACGATACATAAGGAAATTAGAATATAAGGAATGATGAAGATTACAAAGAGAACGATTTTATAATCATAGAACGATTAAATGAATCATTGACGACACGTGAGAATTTATAGTATGTATCGCAGTGAATTTGAATTGTAACTGATTACGTAAATGTCAAATTATTGATGGCAAGCACTTTTATATACTGAAGATCCAAATAAACGGAAAACATTATAAATATTATTTTTGGAATGAAGGAAAATTAAGCAAAGATATCCAACATCAGGCTTATGGTCCTTGTTACGACTCTTATTGTTACAATTAAAACTTTTGTTTATATTGTAAACTTTGATTATATTGTAATATAATTTAATTAATATGAGAAAATTCTATTTTGATGTAATGAACAAAAAAAAATGAAAACTATCGTATCATGAAATAAAACCAAAACATAACCTTTATTCATTGACTCAGCATAATCATATACGATTCTTTCCGATGCATATATTTTCATTACAAATCTTATTAAAAAAGAAAAATTTTATATTTTTATTATACTTATTGCTTTTTGTCAAACAACATGCAATACACTAATATATTAGCCAAATCGTATGTTGATGTGTGGTTATTTCCTTTATTTACTTCACTCTGATTGAGTCTTTCACATATGCAAATTTTCTTTTCGATGGGTTTCGGAATGCAGCCCACTCCCCAAGCGATTGATTCTTATTTATGGATCCATAAATAAAAGTCAATCGCTCAATAAGTAAGCTGCATTCTGAAACCTATCGAAAAGAAGGTGTAATCTTTTAGACCTTGAGTGTACATTCGTGAATTAGCACAGTGAGTAGATATTTTCTATTTAGCGGGATAATTCAACAAACTATAAATATAACTATTACATAAATAGATATAAATGATGTATATATGTTATATAGAAGTTCTATCCGTGTTTGTTGTGAAGCATTGTTCTATTTTTGAAAGCTTTCCAACAAGTGATAACACTATATAACATAGTAATTATTTTTATTTTTGTTTAATATTGGCGAACAACAAAGATAATGATGCACTATATTTTATATTATTACATTATTGGGTCATCTATATCTCTTGGAAAACTCCCTTTATTACTCATTGGAACCGTATTAAAATTTCTGTTGCCCCTAGGCACTTCAATCGTTACCGCCTCTATTCAACCCTCAAATCTTCAATCGTTGTAAGCCTGCATTTGCAACGAACAACCAAAAAAATCTTTTGCCGCAAACCTACTCATTCCATTCTATGTATATGTCAAATGATTACATGACAAAAGCAAATGGCACTTCTTAGATTCTCTCTGATAAAACAAGATCATAAAATCTCAATAAGAATTAGAAGCAATGATCATCGAGGGACAGATGTTATCAATCATCCATAAAAAATGGCTACTTTTTAGAAATTTTTTTTTTTTTAAGTGCCACCCTTCTGTCCCTCCCAAACTTACCCTTAGGCATAACCTGGAGTTAATTCGACTGTTACTCATTGGAAAGTCAAAAAAACTATATAGAATGATGTTCGTATCGACTTGCATAATTAAATAAAAAACATCCAATGTTGACATCACTATTGTGCATTTAGTAAGTGAATATTAGTAGGTACATAAATATATGTAGGTATGTGTAGAATTATTATATATAATTTATATAATTTTGTCTTGTACATTTAATAAATTTTTTATATAATTATCTCTAAGAACATCCCTACAGTTTTTAGTAATATTAACAACAGCTTTCAATTAGTAAAAAGATTAGAAAATACACATATTGATTCTAATTTTAATTTCTTAAATATCAAGTCTCTTTTTATTAATGTTCTATTGGACTCGACAATACAAATGAGTATCAAACAAATGGACTTATAAAAAAAAATTATAACATCTCTAAGAATGAGTTTTATTAATTATTAGAGCTTTATTAATAAATTAGTCTTAGACTCTACATATTTTAAATTTGAGAATTATTTTTATAAATAGAAATTTACTACTCTCCAATGGGAATTCTGTTTTTTCAATTATTTAGAGGATTTAGTTTTTATTTACTGAATTAAAAGCTTTAAGTGCTAAATATTTCTTTACCACTTAATTTAAATATCTAGATGATATTGTGATAGTTGCCATCTAATATAATTGAGTCCACACAAAGTTTTTGAATCATTCCATTCAAGAATTCAGTACAATTAAAATTGGAAGGGGCTCGATTAATTTTTTATCACAATAAACAATAACGAAAAATTGAAATTTGATTGGTATATACCATAAGTCCACTTTTTATTATTAGTACCATAAGTCCATAAGTTTTTACTTAAACTTTTTATTATTATCCTTTTTCTCAAAAAGAGGAACAGTGAACAAATAATTACTTTTGTCGCATTGTGAAAAAATCTCAAATTTATCGTATATATTATATTATGAAAAATCACTATTCTCCTAAGTTTATTTTCGAAATAATCAATCAATTTAAGATTTAATGAAAATGTACAACAATATATCAAAGAAATAAAGAAAATTATTTTAAGTGTTTTGATCATTCCTTTAGTGCTTCTTTTATTTGTTCAAGAAAAATTCATGGAACAGATATTTTTTATTTAATTTATCACGATTTCATTTATTCCTTTATCAGATTGCGTTTTGCTAATTAATATTCAATATAAATGCCTTGTGTGTTTGTTAAGATAATAAAGTCGATAATTTAATCAATAGTAATGAAACAAATATAAAGGTTGTAACTATTTTTTCACGTTTTCAACATAAAAAGGAAATATGAAATATTAATTTTAAATAAATAATTATAGCAGAGATTTAGTAAGACACTTTACAAAGTATGTGCGATATCGTATTAATAAAATGAAACGACATGTATTAGATTACAGTGTTGTTGCGAGGCAATAATATATCCAAGTGAATTAGATTGTTAGATCTTGCCTTTTTATTTTTTGAGAATAAACAATAGGTATACGCTATAGAAATTATATTATTTTAATTTTATAAAACTGTCAAGTTTAAAACACTATATCCATTTTTCTCACGTTATAAAATCATAATCGTTTCTTTTGGCGATTAATTTTATTAATAACCAATTAATTACAATTAACAATTAAATCCTATTTCGAATTCTAGAAAATCATTAATCATTGAATGCTTAAAATAAATTGGTACAGTACAAACATCCATACAACACAAAAGTTGTACAGTAATACTATTGCAACATTTGCAATGTTATTGCAATATTGCTAGAACACTGCAATGTTCTTGTAATATTGCTAGAATAATTTATACTGAATGGCAATCATAATGAATAGTTCACGTTTAATATATAGCAAGCGAAATGAATACTGTACTTGTTGCACGGTTTCTAAATTCTTCACACATATGTTTCCACAATTAAGCTACTAATTTAATTTTCCTATTAATAAACTCACGTCATTTGCTGATTCTATTCCGCATTATCATTGAGATTCAACTGAACACGATGATTGAATGTAAGGAACAATGTATTTATATCGACGATGTCGTGCGATGTCCTGTCACATCGATTATGATTTTATCGAGATACTAACTTTATGATCATATGAAAGATGCATATCGCCTGTATAAACAAGCATTGTAAATGAAGTCGTGGTGCGTATAACACTTAATATACTAGGGCTTGCATTACCCCCTATCCCTGTTCCTGTCTACAAAACGACCGAGCGAGAAAATGAAGAAGGAAGAGGATGAGCCACGGGACTGACGGTGGCCACGTGGCGACACGTGCCCTAAGAATTAATTGAGACATGAAATTTATTTGGTGCTCACGTAGGTCAAAATCAATCAGCATCTTTGAATCGATAAAGATTTCATGCGAGTCAATGTCATCACGGAAATAAATATCATTCACAACAACATTTTGTTTTACTTTATATATAACATTATCTTAATTTTAATGATGTATATTTTTTGCTACATATAATATATAATAAAATATATGTCTAACATTTTTGTTCTCTCTCTCTCTCTCTCTCTCTCTCTCTCTCTCTCTCTCTCTCTCTCTCTCTTAAACATTAATATTATTTTTAAAAAAGTAATAATACAGATAAGTTATCAGATCATTGAAATCCCAAAAATATAAACTTTACTGAAAGTTGATATTTTCGGTAAACTTAATTAATATACGTAGTAGGATTAAATATAACTCAAATAGCAAATATGAAGTAAATATTCAGATATTTTTCTCGATAATAAGATTAACATTATTAATAGCCTTTATAATTTAATAACTACTGAGAAATTAGATGTCAAAAATAATTGAACCGATGTGATTTGGACAGCACGTGCGTATTTCTGTAACCAAATAGACGAACATTGTTTTTAATTTTGCAATAGCTATTTACGGTAAAATATAAAATTGTATTTTATTTATTTTTAAATATATTGTCACGTCGCGCATTCATTGAATTTTTTCAAATTAATTTTTCATATATAATTTACAATAGATAAATAATAAATAAATAAATAATTTCAAGCATATCTATATACTTTTACATCTTCTTGAGAGAAAAAACTTTACTTGAGTAATAAAAATAAATTTCCCTGTAAAATGTTTTTTGAGCTCTTTATTATTATAATTAGTTTAATTACATAAAAAATGTTTGCCTGTTTACTTCTCGTTATAAAAAATTTTTTTAAGTATAATTGCGCAGCAGATGGAAAATAGTAAATGTGCTCCTTCTTCTTCGGAATTTCCTTTAAAGAAAAGCATTGATTCAAACTATTATTACCCTTCTGTCAATGCATGGGTATATCGAATTTTAAACAGTACAAATATTTATATTTTTGCGAATATTTATATTTATGCGAATATTTTTGACGCTTAAAAGACTTTTTAAAATAATAAAAAATAATATTAAATGTAAATAGATAAATTAATCGATAAGTTTAAACATACATGAGTGAAAAATACACATATTCGATTTAAGCGGTTCTCCGTGCTTAATAATTTCTTGCGAATTTTCACAATTTCCAGTTCAAGTTTACTGTGCGCCAATTATTTGTGGGTCTTAAGACACAGTCCTAAACCTAAACCTGAAGTAATAATATATCATAAATTAAATTAATAAACAATTTAATAAAGAATAATTCTGTACAGACTTTATCTTATTTTTACGTTTACATTTTTCGCAGGAACTTTGTGAAACACAGTACTGAAAAGATAAAAAATTAAGCATTGACAGAAGGATTAAATAATTGCACGGCGAGTTCTTGTCGTAGGGACACGCGGTAGCGGGATTTCGGACGAACGCGGAATTAATCGTTCTCCAATGCACTGTCACTTCGATTTCGATCTTAACGGGTGCGACGAGGCGTTATACGAGGCCACACGATATAGGTAGCAATCCGGCAGTCTGCAGTTAATTTAGAGGCCATTTCCTCTGTAAATAGCCAATAAAAGCACGGCGTGTTCGTGCGAGCGCGCACACGCAACATTCGGGAGAAGGATGGATCGAGGAGAGGCTACCAGCGCGTAGGCGGCTGTATAGCAGAGAAGGGTGGACGGGGAGGGAACAAAACGAAAGGGGATGTCGAGAAGGGATGCGAGAGACGGGACGCAATATTATAAAATTTAATGTCTTGGTTTACGGGCCGCGGAGCCGGCTATAACCTCGCCCCGATATTTACTGGGCAATCGCGGGACTATATTGCACCCCCCTTGAGCCCGAGCAGCTCTTTCCGTCGTACGTTGCCGTCATTCTCCTCTCGGCTCGGCTCGGCGCGGCGTTTTGAGTTCGGACTTCTTGATCGTTTCTCAATTGGGGCCCACAAAAGATATCGAGCATCAAAAAAGTCTCGCGCAAAATTCCACAGTGGAATTATTAACATGACCTCGTTACGAGTGATGCGATCGAATAAAAAATTTTTTTACAGAATATAACAGAAAATGAACGATAAACATCGTGCGGATTTAGAGCGCATTTATTTTTAATACTATAAATGCATAAAAAAACTTTATCCAAGTGTAGAAGTTTTATAGATAATGGACATGGTACATAGGTAACGATGCCACGGGATTAGAAGTAGCTGATTCTGCTACGTAAAGAATTCATTGAACCTTGTATAGCTGGTTCATTTATAGCCGAATCAATTATCTGGTGTCAATGTGACAAGTTTGATTCGCATTCTTAGCTATTAGTTAAGTCCATAAAATATTGATACCGGTTGTATATAAGGCAACCCGCATATTGGGATATAATTCGCGGATTGATTGTGAAAATATCTACTTCTTCCCATATTAAAATTTATAACACACCAGCGCGGCAGTTCATCTTTTCTATTTACACGTTTTCCACGACGACCCATGTTATTTGTTTGCCAGGGTCGATGCCCAAAAGGACCGGTAGTATACCGTCACCGCTGGTATTGCACATAGCGCTTTAAATATATATTAATCGTTCCCAATCGTTTTATTTATAACGATGAAAAGCGGCGTCGCATTTTACGTATCTCTCGCAGGACCTCCAATGACGACTGAATTCTCTCGCGGGTTCAATGAACTCGCGCGAATCAACCTAAAACGGTATCTTCGCGAAAGTAAAAAAATCTCTGTGTGACGTGGTTTCGGGGCGATGTAATGAAACGCAATCGATTTCAAGCGGTTTCAATGTTTTATGCACTCGCCGCGCTCTGCAGCGAGTTTTTTTTTTATTTACCAGCCTAGTGAATAAGTGAAGGGCCATGACTTCGCTCTCTCTCTCTCTCTCTCTCTCTCTCTCTTTCTCTCTCTCTGTCTCTCTCTCTCTCTCTGCTGCCAGCGAGGACCCACAGGGGAGGTTTTTTTTTAGGATGAGAGATATAAATCTGTCGACTAGCATTGAGGTATTTCGCGAGAAAGAATGAGACAAATGACGCTCGTAACAACATTATTAAGTCTTTCGACAGCTTCGCAATAAGAGTCAACAAAAATAAAATTTGACGTATGCCAGTTTGCGTATAGCTGTTTGATGTAATGACTAAAATAAATTTGAGCTTTTGGACATCGTATCGAGAAACACCACGCGATAAAATAGTTAGATATATTAAATGCGAAATTAGACTCTCGTATAAACTTGCCTTCTGTTTCTCAAAACGAGCGAAATTACGTGTGTCATTATTCTGTCCAATAATGCGCTCCATGCGCTCCACATTAGGCAAGTCGAAGCTTGTTTTCTCGTAATTCCCATACTTCGATATTTTCATCATATTGTATAGTAGTACCGTACCACGAGATAGTTCGATAAAATATGCACACGTCCGTACCGTTCATCGCATAGTTCCCGTACATATTCCTATACAAACTCCATTAACAGTTATAAAATAAAACTGATATAATTATTTATTATAAGATCCTGTCATCAGACACTGAATAAACTCTGACGCATTATATCCTACAATTTGATTACTTTGATGTAGCGAATCTACTCAGAAATTACTAGTTCAAAACAGGAAATTAAATAAAACTAAAAAGACATTACACAAAAAGAACGAATTTGTTGAAAAAGTTAGTTAGATACAGATCTGAAAATAATTTTATTTTATGGATCATAAAAAATAATTATATGGAATGCTGAAACATAATCAGCAATGCTGTCAAAAGCTTTAATAAGTATAACATTCAGCTTGGACGTTCTACAAAATTATTTTGATAAATAGTCTAACAAAGTTAATTTCAAATCTGTTATGTATCAACCAAAATTTTTAAATATTTTAGCAAAGTTATTCTTTACTTTTTAAAAATGTATTACTTCAATGCAACGAATCTATTCAGAAACAGCCAGCACTCAAAACAACAAGTTTTCTTAAGTAGGTATAATAAAATCTCTTAAAAAAAATATTATTTATAATATAGAAAGAATAAAGCTTAAAATTTTATGTATAAGTTTTTACTATATGGAAAGAATTAAACTCAAAGCTCGATTTTTTTTAGATACTTTAATAAAATCGTTTATTTTATTGAAATATCTAAACTTCAAATAAATATACGTATCTGAAAATAATATTTTATTGGACCATTAAAATAATTACGTAAAAACTGTGTTACTTCAACTGTGATGAGCAATGCTAGATAAATTTTGCAAAAATACTGCGAAAAATTTTGATATTCTATCAACCACAGCTTGAGTGTCCTACATAGTTATTTTAATAGTCCATCAAAAAATTATTTTCAGATTTGTGTGTATTTTTTTTTTAGATACTTTAAATATTATAAATTTTTAGATACTTCAATGAAACCATTTTTTTCATGCAGTAATTAAAAATAGAAAATAAAGAATAATAAAATATCTGTATATTCTTTTATAATATTCTTTTTGCATAAAATAATTTGCATAAAACTGAAATTTTATTTATTAACGTCGTTTTTCGACTTTTTAATGTGACGCAATTTATTTATTTCGAGTGAAATTATAAATCGTAGATATCTTATAATCCTAATCAATGTATTTCGACGAAAAGGAGGATTACACGTCGTATATAAATCAGTGTAGACATCAGTTGCCATATATTGACTACGATTTAAACACAGGAAGCCTGTACGTAACCGTGAGAGACAAACAAGCGACTTTGCGAATACGCGTCCGCCCCTCCGGCCAACGTTAGGAAAACGAACGACGGTGGCGGACAAGAGATAGGGACTAGTAGGTAGGGAGGTACCTACCTTTCGTTATTTCTCGGGACGCGCTACGGTCCGAGGATGGGTTATCCCTTTCCCGCCTTCGTAAAACAGGAATTTTTACGCGTGATATAATGTCTGCGGATTTCCTCCTACTATTTCCTCCGTGACCGACGTCACTAACGTAGATACCAGCCGGAGACAATAAAAACTGCACGCTCGGT
Source organism: Atta colombica (assembly GCF_001594045.1). NCBI lineage: Eukaryota > Metazoa > Arthropoda > Insecta > Hymenoptera > Formicidae > Atta > Atta colombica. Next base: position 687,917 of record NW_017259498.1, on the reverse strand, counting down.
GAGATATCGGCTGTGTCTTTACGGAGTTAAAATAGCTGCTTATTTCCTATGAACAAGAAGTAAGTCTAATTTCGGAATTTCTCAATAAGTCTCACAAACTTGTTTGTGACTGAGTTTGAAACTTGAGAAAAAAACAAACTATCTTTCGGTGTATAAATAAAGTTTAAACGAAAAATATATATATTCTAGATTTTACAAAAAGTATGTCAAAATTGTTTAATAAGATGCTTGAGAAATAATTGAAAGTGAAGTACAAATGGTTTAACTGTTTGATTTAAAATAAAATAGAATTCAATAAAATTGTTTTCATAGTATACTCGACCATTACTTTGATTTTATGTATAAAGCCTTGGTTAGTATAAAGCACCCCTAATTTATTGCATTTTCTTGGAAAAAGCAGTAATAAGAACAATAAGAGGATTAACGAAATATTAAAATTGTTTTAACAATAAATACTATGTTTGAATAAAACTGCTTTTTAATTTAGTTTTCATTAAAAATCACTCGTTTGCTACAACAATAATCTAATTTAAAATTTAAAAAATTGTCATTTTTTTAGTTGCTTGCAAGAAAAAAACGAAAACCAAAAATTAAGAAAGTACTTTTAATCCTCTATAATCAGTTAAATCAAAATTGCACATTTTTAAATTAATATTATAAAATTTTAATTATTTAAAATATTCAAACTTTTTTTAAAATCTTGTTTTTTTAAATTATGTTGTTGTTATAACAGATAAACGGTATAACATTTACGTCAATTTATAGAGGTGCTTGATATTTATGGCCATAGATAGAGATTATATCAGATTTATATAGAGACTATCTCATCAACCAGACAAAAAATGGAATTTGCGAATGGAATGGACGGAAAAGCAAGGACTACATTTTAACCAGAACTTTTCGAAATCGAATTAAGAGAATGTTAGGACTTTGATATTAACGTAAGATTAAATTTTTCACATTTCTCTATATTGGTGTAAATCTCGATTAAATTCTAATAATACGACAACTTGTACACGAGGAACACACTTAATTTTTTATTATTCCGATGATGCTTGAGAAGAAGAAAATGTTCGGCATGATTAATGCCCATCCTTCTCCATAAGACTGGCCATCGACGAATCGCCACGTCGACATCGCATCGGAGCAGAAGAAGGAGAAATATCATCCGATGCGCGATATGTTCGTACCGTGGCGTGGACGGTATATAGGGTAGCGCGCGTGGAAGGATCTATCTCTCCGGTCTCCCAGATAGTCTGGGTGGGTGCTCTTTCCCTGTAGTACGAGGGGTGGGTGGCCTTCGCACGCTGAAATGGCAAAACACAAGACACGGAGGTGCGGAAGGGAGCGGGTGGGGTTGGAGGCCGCCGAAGGTAGAGGAGAGAAGGAGGAGGAGGAGAAGAGTAGCGACGGGGAGGGTGAGGGTAGCGAGGTAGCGACGTCACCACGGAAATCAAGAGTAATGCCAACACGAAACTGCACTACCCCTCGCGCACCCTTACCGACCCCTCGCTCCCGTCTTGCTCTCACACCCCCTGGCACGCCACCCCGTCCGTTTCTCCCGGTTCTTTCACCGTCCCCCCGTTTCTCTCACCCTTTCCCCGCTCACCCGCCCCAGGAGATCCCGCCAACCGACCCACGAGTCTGGTGCGCTTTCTCTCCCGCCTCCACCCGAGTCACCTCACCGATCTCACCCACCCCCAGGGAATAACCCCCTCGACGGCTCCCGCGGTGAGCGCCGCGCCGCCGACGAACCTCGGTGAGACGGAAACGATAGCGGCTCCCACGAGCACTCGCTGCGACTAAGGCGGAAGGCCGCACTGCCAGATCCTGAGAATTCTCTTTCGCCCTCTGCCATTCTTCCTCGGTTCCCGCGTCATTACCTTTTCCCTATATCGGACTGCTGTCTTCGTTAACACCAGAGAGAAAGTACAGTTCTATTTAAGAAAGCGTACTTGAAACGATTAAAATCCTATAACTTTTTTCAGAAAAATCTAGTAAAAACTTCGTACTGACTTTGTCACCTTGCGCTATGCTGGCCATTTATCAGTCTTAGTAGTCTACATGAATTATTTTGTGTGATTTTGACACATGTAACAAAGTTGTTCAAAACACAATCTTATGCAATTAAATCAATCATAAAGATGTTAAGAAATTGTTTTGTTAATATTTTCATTAGCACTTGCTACATTGATAAATAATTAAAGCAAAGATTTTTATAAGAAAAAAGAGCAAAAAAAGGAAGAAAGAGAGTTTTAGTTTATTGACTAAAGAATTCCTATGGATATATTAATAAAAATTAAAGCAATTTTAGATTAGATTTTCCTCGCAATAATAAAACATTATTGGATTAAAAAATTTCAAAGTTAACTTTTGAACAATCAATCAAGTCTATTATAATTTATAAAAAAAAATTTTCTGAATAAACACAAAGGTATCCGAATAAAGAAAACGTGTTTGCATAAAATGACTATCGAGTAACATGATTTTTATAAAATTTGACAGAAGAGTAAAGTTTGAGCACGTTAATCGGCAGAAATTATAGCACGTTGAACATGCTGCAATTCACAAGTACGAAAAACGAAAGTGTATTTTCTGATTTTTTTCTTTAAAACCCACTCTCGCGAAAATGTGGCCATTCGTATGATCGGCTATATCCGTGCAGCTTCCCAGCAGCGCCGCAAAACGTCTTTTAATATACACTATATCTTCGGGAAGCTGTATGTTTATCCTCATGATCTTCCAGCGTACAAAGAAACCGATTTGTGCTTTGATACGAGCTCGTTTCCTCAAATCTGTCATAAAATTCACCCTACATATCACTATGCAGTATGAACGCGCATTTTTGATTTTATCACTCAGAAATAAAATTGTGTCTGACTAGTAAATTATTAAATTAAATTGTGTCGGAACTGGTAAATTATAAGACTCAATATAAAAACTTATAAAAAAGAAAAAGAAAGTGAGTGAATAAGAGAGAGAGAGAGAGAGAGAGAGAGAGAGAGAGAGAGAGAGAGAAAACAGTTTTCAAGAAAAATATAATTAAAAATTATACGCTTTGTGTGTGTGAGCGCGCGCGTGTGTGTGTGTAATTTACTGCTTGTAATTAGCATCTAAGTTTCTCGTTTTAAATATTGACAAAGAAGAGAGAAAAATATTCCCTTTGATCTCATTTAAAATTGTTGTAATTACTATTACTTTTCTCACGTATTTATCTAGTTTAACTTTAGCTTGAATTATTAAAATTGATAGATTTTAGACTTTTAAGAAATATACGCATCATATATAAGTCATTTACACGGCACAAGTTGCACGCTATTAGCATCCTAATTAGCTAAATAAACGGCGAGGTATTATTCGAGCTATGAGACCGTCGGGACTAGAGAATGCAAGTACATTCGAAAGATTTTTTACATACATCCAAAACAAATAAAAACCAAGAAAAGTGTTAAAGCAATCAAAATCGTAGAACAGATCTTTTATTGCAATAGATTAAATTAATTTTGGCAAATTAATTGATAGTTAAGATGTTTAGAGAATTTACTCCCTCTCTCTTTTACTTTTATTACTAATCTTATTCATACTATTTTTCCATTCACTTTTGCACAATAATTTTTTCTTATTTCTCTTTCCAGTCCTTTGAATTCTCCCTTCATTTTTTTTTTAAATAGTACAAAATAGAATTCTAAAATCAAATTAAATGTTACAGAGGAAAATAGAAAAATAAGAGTAATATCTAATCCAGTAAGATATTTCTTTAAACTAATATTTTATAATTACTTATGTGTAATTAAAGTTATTAACTATTTTTAGCTGGCGCCAAAATCTGTAACATAGTTATTGACACCGAGTCTGTCACCTGAGATCAATTTAATATATATTGTTTGAAAGACACTGATTAATTTCCAAAAATTAAAATGATATAACTCGTATAAAAAAGAATGAATATTAAGTTTATTTTAATAAGAATAATCCAAATTTACAAATGTAACATAATAAAAATTATTTGACACTTTTGTGTAAAATGGCAAATGCTACAATGATAGGTACAAGAATTAAGAACTAATTATTAATTCAAATATAATAATATATTTTTTATTTTAACATTCATAGAGAAAATTTAATTATTTTTTACTCATCAGAATCTTTGTTATCCAAATAAATGATTACATAATTGAAGTACCATCAAATCTGGGAAGGGTTAAGTGATTTAATGTTCGAAAAAATTTACAACGAATTCTTTTCTCAATACTTTTATGATAAATTAAATAAAATCTTTATAAAAATAAGTTAAATTTTTACTTTATGTTCCAATTTCAAATTATATATACATATAATAAATAATAGACGTATAATAGCAAAGAATTTTTATTAATATCGAATAAAGAATTTTTATAATATACAGTAAAAAATCTTTATTAATACACAATAAACATATGTCCAAACGCTATCTAAAATTTTAATTACAAAATATCATATAAAAATTAAATCAGGTTCTAACTGTTTAATAAACTTGCGTAACCTTTCTAAATAATAAAAACTAAACACTTCCTTCCAATTAAGCAATATTTCATGTGAATTATTAATAAAACAATTAACATATTTTTTGAGAAAGATAAAAATTTACTCTAAAATTAAATGTATATAAATGTAAAAAAGATGTCATTAAATAATTAGTCTTGTATTTTTTATACAGAAGTTTAAATATAATAGCAAGATAAAAATAATCTACCGTAAATGTGTGGGCGATGTAATATGCTTGAGAGAGATTTAAGAGAATTTAATATATTAAATTTTAACGCATTATTTTTAATTTAACGTGTTTACATAATAATATACGCATTTATCAAGGTTTCATGAGATAAATCGCTCTATTGCAGCATCATGTTATAAGCATGCATGTTGTTACAAATAAATGTAAAAAAATGTAAAAAGAACTTACTTTTCCTACTATTAGCAAAAATAAAACATATACCTATAAATATCAAATCTACTAAAAGATTACGTTATAACAGAACGACAGGTTCTTAAAGTTTTAACTGTTGTTAAATTTAATGCTCGCAAAATAGCTGTTTTAATGATGCAATGTCCTCTGTTAACAAAACTCGAAACTACGTTCTACTTTCTACATTTTAAGAACGAAAATACTTAAAATACTTAAAATACATTTAATAGATCTTATACAATTTTATCGATGTCTGTTACATTTCCTTTTATCATTTAGCATTCGACAATTATTCAATAGCTTTCCAGTCCTAATTCTCTATTTTATTGCCAACTGGTGTTTGTGTTAACTTCAATAATAACCGTGTAGTCATGTACAAATGTATAATTCACATATTATATGTACAAATATATTATCACGTATCGATATTTTCGATGTAATTTTCGGCTAACTCCACACGGATTAATTGCGCCAATCGTTCCATTGCCTAAAATATAAATAAAGATATAAATATTGGAGAGTCAATTCGTTTAGCAACAGAAGATAAACATGTGCGTTTCGGGTACTTTATTCACCGTCGATTAGATGTTGTACGTCGATAAAATAAAATAAATTAATAAAACATAATAAAAAATAATAAAACAATCATTTTAATCATCTAAATTTAATATGTTTAAACATGCAAACATGCTTTAAAGTATTTACTTTGAACTTTATTAATCTATAATAATCAATAATCTCAATGTATGATTGAATATTTCGTAGATGTATGTAAATACATATATATATTAATAAATATAATAATTTAACATGTGTAATATACTTATAAATACATAAATTTGTATATAAATATAAAAATTATAAATACCAGGTCCATTTCCTCGTAGGAAGCCTTGGTAAAACTTGCTCTGATGGCATTAGAGCATTTCGTAGGGTTTCTCATAAATGCGGCTCCTGGAACCATAATAACACCTTCCGTTACACCTCGCTGCATCATCTTCCATGTATCTTTAATTCCTGGTACTTTGATCCATAAGAAGAATCCACCTCTTGGTACATTGAATTCCGCCAGACCTATAAAATGAGATTCATAATTTTCTAATTTTTTTTAATTGTAACAACTTACCGGCTATCTGTAAAACATTTTTGCGCTTATCAATATAAATTGTCACACGTAAAAAATACTGCATATAATACCCGCTAAACAAAATTATATTGCAATAATATTTTTATAACGTTGCGTTATAATCATGTTTTGCGTTTTGTCGCTTAAGTGTTTTGGTAACGTCCCAAGAATTAAAAATGTCTTAAGTCAATTATTTTACATATGCGATGTCATATTTGCAACATTTCTGCAACATTTATAAAACTTGCCTGCGATGTTAGGGACGTTAGAACTTTAGAAGAATCCAGAAATGTTTCTGTAATGTTCCAGAAACAAGAAATAATTCGCTTGCTTTATATTTAATTGATTTATATTTAATTTACAATTCAAATTATAACATTTTTGTAATGAATTTGGATACTTTTGTTTAAAGTAATTTTAAAATTTATTTTAAGAAAAATATAAGGAAGTTTTTTTTCAAGATAATGTTGTCATTGTAAAATAATTTTCCGAAAGCGAGTTCTCTTTATTCATAAGGAAATTTAATTGCATTCAAGAAATCATTTCATTAGAATAGGAATAAGAATTTCATAATGTTGTGCCTTTTATTCTATTCGTGGATGAATTTTAATTACAGGAAAATGCGGCACCGCCGCTTTTATCTAGTTGCTCATGGATGACGAAATGAATGTTTCAAACACATTATATATGTAACATTGAAGCAATATATTTATAAGTTGCAAAGAAAATGTTTTATACATCGTTTTATAAAATGTTATTTCACGAAACGTTTCTTTTGCCTTTCAAATGGCATATTTGAGGCGAAAATGCAACATATCTAACATATTCCATAGAATAATGTAAATGAAACGTTACTTTTAAATGTTTAGAACCTTTTATGAATCTATACATATGAAATGTCATAAATTACTAAGTATAGCCAAAATGTAATATTCCCTGAAGATTTCATGTTTAGCGCGTAACAATAAAAAATTATGTTGTTTATGTAAAATTATTATGTTACCTCAAATATATAGTCAAATATATAGTCAAATATATAATCTTGCTGTAATTAATCACTTATTTTCTTTTATGTGCACAATAAATTTCTTTTCTAATTTTATGTTTTTATATAAATATATGTAGAAAATACATGCATTCTAACCTCAGAAATGATAATGAAATCGACATCGAATCGACGTCGATTTGATGCTTTCGATTCGATTTGATGCTGTCGATTCCATTATCATTTCTGACTGGGAAAGTAAAAACTCTTTATTAATTATAAAGAATTATTTTAAATTTAATTAAGTACAAGTTATCATCGGTGTACATCGAGAATAATTTACCCACCGTTCAAGTGCTTATGTGCCAACGTCGAGATAACATCTCTTCGTTCCTTGTAATAACGCCTTAATCTCATGTAATGTTGCATCAGGCCTTCATAACCCCAGACTTTAAATAGCTTGTGCATTATCACCTAAAAAGTTAAACAACAATTTTAATTTTTCAACATTTTTAATTTTTTTCTGACGATAAAATGGTTAATTATTTTATATTTTTGATAAGAACCGACACGCGCCACTGTCGATTTGATTTATGGGCAATGATTAAGCAAGGCATGCGTCGACGTTTCACGATATTTCATCATTCAAGATATTTACGGTTATCATCCTTTTTGTATGCACATACATATAAAAAGTATAATAAATAAGAGTATAATAAATGCATTCTTTCTTTCCACGTGTGTTCATATCAAATACAAATCATCAATTCAAACGTTCGTATTGCAACATATTCAATGAGTTTTGCTAATACGTATTTAAAAAATTAATTAATTAAAGGCTTATTAGTCTTTTATACCAGTTTAAATAATTCATGTAAATCATAATATTTATAATCTTCCGATGTATCGATTGAAATTTCATGCATGCCGTATATAGATAAGTGTTCTCTATTGTAGTTGTTGAGTAGACGATATTTACCGACGATAGGGAAAAGTAACGGTCAACAAAGGGACTTGCGAAGGATAAGGGTGTTTCTACCAACCTGCGATAAAGTAGGAGCATGGAGATGACTGCTCTGCAAGTGGAGCTCTATGCAGGCTATCAACGGAGCTGCGGCAGTCATAAAGCCTATTCTAATGCCACTGCTGATCACTTTCGAGAATGAGTCCAATCTAATTACTCGACCTTCCATATCGAGCGATAAGAAAGACTTAGGCTCTTCCTGAGAAAGAATATAACTTATTTTAAGTCACATTTTTTTTTTAATTTTTTTATAATGAAGAAAATATAATCTCTTCTATAGTTATATTTGTTTTAATTTTATAAATATTATATAAATATATATATTTATAATTCTATAAATATATCTAATTTTGCATAATATATTAGTTATATTATAAATTCAAATGTAGATTGCGTTTTATCTCAAATGTTGATGAAGAATGTGAATCATGAAAGATATTTATGATATGTGAATTCGTTGATATTACTACGGGCATGAATTTTTAATAATATCTTTAATAATTTGCCGTTCGTGATTGCATCAAATAGCACAGTGCTTAATGTATATTGTAATTAACAGATATCTTTATTTGTTTCGAATGTATTGCTACTGCATTTCATCATATTTTCAACAGCTTTAAAAGATATAAAATTTAATGTTATCGCGCGGACCATTCACAAAATTTAATTTACATTTATGTAAAATTATGCCAAAATTACGTTAAAGATACGTCATACAGTAAACTTATCTAATTTGCACTGTAATCTGCGGGTCCGTTTATAAAATATTATGGCGTTTTGTAAAGTTCCATTTTTTAAATAATTTTCAGTAATAATTATTTGCGTAATAAATATTAACGCATGTACATTTATATGTCTATTAATACGTCTATTAACATACATTCATATTTATGTGCTCGGCTTAATATTTTTATATAACTATTATGTAACACATTTGTATGTCGATATGAAAATAACTCACCTTATCAAAATGCATGAAATGATAAGGATCGTCGTCGAGAAGTAAGAAATTGTACTTGCAGGCTATTCTATAGATTTCCTTTCGCCTTTCTAGCGGTATGATGATACCGGTAGGATTCGTACCTGTAGCATTTATATACATTAGCTTCGGCATTTTTCCACCGGAAAGTTCTCGATTTCTCAAGGTTTCTCGTAATATTTCCGGAATGGGACCGTCGTCGTCTTGTGGAATCATTATGAGCTCCGCTTTGTGAGGTGATATCTATGATCGAAATCAATGACATTCCCGTATTATAGTAGTAAAGAAACTTTGAAATAACATTAGCATTTTAATATAACTTGAAAGGATGCACATTTTTTTTTAATTTTTTATAATTTTTCGGAACTTTTATATAAATTTTAAAATTTTGCAAAATTTCTGAATTTTATAATTTTTTTTGAAATGTTTATTATATAAATTGGAACACTTGTCAGAACTGCCAAGAAAGTCTACACATATCTTTTCTAGAATTCTTTGTTGTATGTATCGATTTGTAAAAGATTATGAATTTTGAAATAATCTACGTTTCTAAGATTTCTCATCTTATAATTTTTAATGAAATATTAAAAAATCTTAAAATCTGATAAAGTTTAAGGAATTTTTTTTTAGAAAGAAAACTTTTTAAATCTTGTATTTCTCAGAATTTGTATGTGTATATGAAAAATTTTAAGAAAAGATGTAGACTTTTTCGATATTTCTGAAAAGAATTCCAATTTATATAAAATTTTAAGAAAAATTTTCACCAAGGAAAGAAGTTGTCTTTAAAAAAAAAATTAGATTAAATTTAATTCAGATCTAATATATTTATTAATCAAAAGATTAACTTTAATCTTGGTTTAATTTACGTTTTTTTCTATTTCTAGTTTTAAGAATTAGAAGACGATAAAATGTAGGTTTAACTAAGATTAAAGTATTCTATATTGAGAAAAGGGCATTTTGATATTGGTATACAATTCAATATTGTATTGTTGTGTATAATTACATATCTTTAATACAAATATAAGAAATATTTTTATTTCATTTTATTTCTTCATATTGCAATATCAAAAAATAAAAAAAATTACATTATAAAATTTGCGATAAGAATCCATTAATTACTATCGTGTTTAAATTATTATTTATATCGTATATATTTTTTAGTTAAAAGAACTAAAACAATACAGCGAATACATCCTACGGGATTCTTCTCAAATTTCTTTCTTTAATGAGAATCTGTATTTACTAACCACAACTTCGACGCCAGGATAGAAGGGGTCAGGGACCAAAATCGGATCACCAGTGCCGATTATAGCCTCCAGAGCTTTACTAAGCCCATCCTGAGACCCCGAAACGACGACTATGTCACGGCTCTCCCATAAGGGTGGCGCGTGTGCCCTTCTCTGGAATTCCCTCAGGGCCTGAAACCAATTTGTCCGACATTGTTAGACACATTGTAGCCGATTCCCTTATCTTGGGAACGAAAGATTCCGGATATAACGACAAGGTCGATTTTATCACACGCATATAATGTGCAACATAATTACAACGGCGTTAAATTTAATAGCTTATTTTCAAAATCTTTTTGTTTTTCTGTTTTGTTTTCTCTTATCTTCGCTATATTCATCACATTTCAATTTCTTCTATTTCTCTTTTAATCAACAAATTAACGCAGATATAAAATTGGATATTATACGAGCGTCACTATTGTATTACTATCTCTAAAATTTCTATACGGGACAGTTTTGAAAAAAATCCAAATAATAGAAAATAATTTCTACCTGCAGAAGAGGAGGGTAACCTTGCGTAGGTATATACTGAAGAGCAGCAGCTAACTCGTCATCATCAAGAGTGAAAGACGAACCATCACAGAGTTTAACTGAAATTTCTGTAAATGGGAACGTTTCTTCATTGGGCATTCCCTCTGCTAAGGAGATGGTGCTTTTCGGCGCAGAGTACGCTATTTTAGCTAAAACAGGTAGAAATGATCATTGTAGTCAATCATCCGAATGGTATAATAATATTAATAATGCATGAGATCTTCTTCTTATGTTTATCAATGCAGGACATTAGCATATTAACATTCCATCATTAATATATTTACAATTAATTATAAGCCTCATAAACATCATAAAATTAACTTATCAATTTATTGCGTAAATTTTTTATCTTAGTAATTTTGTTGATCCATCGTAAAAAAAAATTTTGCAATTATTGTTCATTAAATATAAGTTAAATCATTCGCTGATTTTATTTTTTGTTCATTATTAATTATTATTAAAAAATTACAAGAACTTATAAGAGTTATAAAAGCTA
>NW_017259498.1:673355-676445 GCF_001594045.1 Atta colombica | reverse complement strand
CACACACACACACACACATATATATATATATATATATAAGAATCAATATTGGACATATAGATAAATATCCAATATTGATTCTTATCCATAACCCTCTTATTGTATTGTAATTGTCTCATTTAAATGATTTAAAAGTCTAATTTCATTTTCTTTTATTAATTATTATGTTATGTTATGATCTTCAAGACAATAGAGAAAAAAGCTTGCTGCTTACTTAGCTCCCGCGTCGTGGCGGGCCTCCTACGTTTGGCGACATCCGTCATGAAATAAGAATAATCCATTTCTCTGCACTGTGTATGTATATTTGTTCGATTAAATGTCCGATAAATCAGCCGCCAAATTGTTATTGATTATATGTAAAGTCAGATACGTTGTTGATTATCTTTCTGCACACAATCACAATTGACACAGTATTATTAATAGATTGATCATTATTGATTGTCAGTGATATCTCAACTGTAATTTGAAAAATTTAAATAAACGCTCCGTTCGCTAACTCTCTTCTTCACTTTATATGATATGTTTCCTGAAAGATAAACATGAATCAGATAAACTTATCAAGAGACATTTTCTAAAGTGAAGCTCAGGTTATCCCCGTCAATACTGACGGCGCGCTCGGCTATGCCTGCTTTTATATTTAGCGATAACGTTGGTTGCGTCAGAAAAACATTTCTTATACAAAAAAAGAACGATTTACATATAGAATACTAACTATTACTACTAACTAACTAAATAGTTCCTGATTATGCTTAACGATTCAATATTGTGACTTGTGGTGGTTACTGATCGAAGAGATTATATTGGAACGTACCAATAAGTATATATCTGAAATATTTCAATTGCATACAAGGATTTATAAGTATAACTAAATATAAATGATTAAAGAAAATTATGGAAATATCTACGTATGAAAATACCTAAATAAAAGAAATAAGAAAGATCTATATGTACAATTTTCTCTTATAATTAAACAAATAAGCAAGATAAAAAAATTACATCACTGGCAATATACATGAAAAAATAAAAATATTAGGCACTTATATTTCTTTTAATAATCTAAAATTCTTTTAATAATATAAAATTCAATTAAACTTGAAATAAATTATTTTTACCATTAGCAAAGCAAGCTTAATTGAATTTTATAATTTTTTTATATTAAGATAAGTTTTATAGACTTTTTTGCCTTTTAACACTTTCATAATTTTAAAGTATTAATTTCGTTTGGTATTGTTGTGTGTACAAATAATAATAAATTATAAATTGTATTCTTTTTTTATATTCTTCTTTTATACTATCTTATATTCTTCATTTGCCCCTAATTCATATCAGCGTTCTCTAATAACTTTTCATCCTTTTACTATTTCTCGAGCAAGTGGATTATCATACAACCGAAATTATTGGCGCACAAAAAGGACAGCAGTAAAGATAACACATTCAAACACCGCATATTTTCTTCTTGAAGTTTTTCTCGTCGCGCACTTTTCCGATTCAATTCACTATGTTTTCATGATTTCTCCTGGGTCTTTCATTTACACGCGAATAAAACGTCAAACACAGACGTAGATGTTCGCAAAACTATTAAGCGTAAACATTCTTATTAATATTGAATTAAGGAAAATGTCTTTTTATACAAGTTTTTTAGTAAAAAGACTTTTTTAGCAACGCATATATTCTATTTTTTTTTTAAATTGGCAATTACACCACTGGACAGATCAACGTTTCGACTTTAAGAATTTTTAATTGCAATACAAATGATTTTTTACGGAGTTATGAATAATAAAGTCAGAATTTTCCTTTTTACTTAATCCGCGAATAACGCAGGAACAAAAAATCGTAGGAACAGTTTTAAAAAACGATTTTGTAGGGAAAATTTCACAATATTTTCACAATAGATAGTCGAAAATTTTTTCAAATTTTTTTTTTGGGCAGGCTACAGATCTACAAAGTGAAAAGGATTTTTTATCTTTTTTAGCTCATAGTTTTCTATATATAAAAATTCTCAACAGATTCACATAAATTCAAAAAATATAATAACTATTTGAAAATAGAAATTTCAAGTTTTAAAACTTTTTTTTTAAATTTAAATTTCCATCATTTTTGACGAAGATAAGAAAAGATCTTTTTACCAACTGATGAGGGAATTTTTTCCCTAACCCAATATAACGTCTGACTACGTGCATCGTATTTTTTGTGATGTTCGGCGATTTTTCACATCTAATCAGTATATTTTGTATACTTTCTAATATCGTCTTTTTCATCATAAATTTGATCCATTTCCACTCGGCTGATTAAAAATGAACAAAATCAAACAAATTTTTCGAAAATTATTAAAAAATTATTGACAAGGTCTCTTAAAAATGCATTGACAAATATTTTTAGATAAAACTATATTTTGGAATTTCTTCTTTCAAAAAGATGGATAATAAAATGTATAAGCTAAACCATTCCGATGATAAAAATGTTTTGTATATACTATCGCTCTTAAGATAGCAGACGGATGTAGGTAATCAGGAAATGGAAATCTATGCTTATCAGAAGTTTATCAGAAATTATTAGAAGAAGTAACGAAAAAGAAGTATAATCTTCATTAAATCGTAATCTTTTGCCAACAGCGCATTTGTATTAATTATGATGTAATCGGGGAATTTATTTGAATAAATGATAAAACCGAATGTGGATGATCTCGCGTTTGTCATTCGTTGACGCTATCGAAAGAGAATTGCCCTCATATCGCGTACATATATGATTACATGAAAGGATTATTTACTAACAATGGCACTTTTGCGAAGTTAATAATTCGATGCAATAGTGGGACTCTATTGCTCTATACAGAATGGACCAAAAGTCTGGATACATCCAAATATCTCATAAACGATGCATTTTAGAAAAAATGTTTCTTACAATAGAGATAAGCTACAAGAATATGTAATGAAAAAGGGGGATTTCATTTAAAAAATTCATGTTGATTGACCTGACGTCGCCATCCTAGGTCAAATAATTACTATTGTTGATTGCATCTTTTTAAGCCTTACAATTTTTGTAAGAAACATTTTTTTCTAAAATGCATTATTTATAAGATATTTGGGTATA
>NW_017259498.1:672189-673255 GCF_001594045.1 Atta colombica | reverse complement strand
GTATATATATATATATATATATATCCGAAATTCGCGAATCAATACATGCAACGAATAGGAATGCATATAGCATTAATATCTTTATATGTATTAAATATGAATAATAATTTATACTACAGAAAAAAAGTTTGGAAACGATTAAAAATTTTAGGATTATTTATTCAAATATCCATGACAAAATGTTGGGATAATTTATTCAAATATTCGTAAATTGTTTTGACAATAATTTTGTAGATCTCTTCAATAACTGTTATTGGACTTCAAAAATTATTATTAAAAATACACTATTAAAATATACTATTGTGGACATTTGAGTAAGTAATCCCTAAAAATGTCCACTTTTAAAAAGTATGTTTTGGTCTGGAGTATAAGTACTTTCCTAAAACGCCGTCATATGACTAATAATTTAGTAAGTATAATTTTTCGAATATGGAAAATGCGTCTTAATAAGTAAAAAAAAATGTTAATGATATCGTCAATCTTTATATCGTCAATAACGGCCTTATAATCAAATGTTATCATCAGTCACATTTCTAAATAATTCTTCTGACATGAGATATTGATTGCTCTTACTTAGAATCTTTAAAAATATTAAATCTTTAAGAATTGTATTTGCATTAAAAACAAAATAAATAAATATTCCGTAAGAGAAAAGCAAAAATTGTGAATGTAAAAAGTGCAATATGTACAGTATACGTGCAACTGCTACTACATTTTATTTAATTTTTTATCATTCTGCTAGCTCCATTTTATCTTTTAAAAGAACTATCACTCTCACTATATCTCTTTCCTGCATATTCATGTATGATTTTAAATTTCATCAGCTCTATATTCTGATGCAACAACCACTTAGGATTTACTACTTTCACTTCGACGCACAAGATCTGAAAAGAATGATGAAAACGAGATGTTTTTATTGCTATTTTGTTCCGACTATACTGAATTTTTTTTAGATAATGGAATTTTAAATAAACTTTCCATACACATCAGAAGATCCGTATGACGCATTGACAGAAAATGAGAGAACGTACAATTGCGTACAATATATATATATATATATATATAT
>NW_017259498.1:671398-672089 GCF_001594045.1 Atta colombica | reverse complement strand
TATATATATATATGTTAAATTTACATATCTATCTACATATCGTAATTTTAAATAGATACATTGCGGAATTATATCTCTTTCAATTTTTTTTTTACGCATTGTTATAACTATTTCAAATTTTGCAATTAGATATTGCAAATTGTTTAAAAAGGTAAGAATATTTCTATCAATTAAAACGATTTATTAAATGTGCACACAGTCGATGAAACAAGAATCAATTTGATACGATTTAGAATTATTGATATTGAAATTTGCGATTGTCTCCTCCCACATGTTTATCATTCACGAGAGCGATGTAACTTATCCAAATCACAGGCGCGCGTCACGCATGAGTGTGGATATATGTATTCGTACGTGCGATGTGCGTATGTTTGCACGCGTAATCGGTCGTTAATAACTGACATCGGGCAATTGCAAAATCGTTGGAAAGTCCGATAACGACAATACGTCAAACCAGCAGCGTCCAGCCAGATGACCAAACGGCGTTGAATATTTGGGCACGAGATATGACGATCGAGTCAACTAATTGCAAAATTCAAAAATTGAACCCGCATTAATTTGCAAACCGCCGATTACGGATTATTATACAGAAATTTCTTATGAAGAAAAACAAGACATTTTTTTATTTCCAAAAGTTTAATTCCAAAAGTAGATAATAATATGTAATAAAATTATTATAAAAAAATTATTT
>NW_017259498.1:658526-671314 GCF_001594045.1 Atta colombica | reverse complement strand
AATATTTTCATAAACCTTAGTTTTTTTTTCTTTAAAAACATTTTTTTATAATAAAAATAATTTTTTAAAATATATCGATAAACTATTTGTGCAATCTTTCGCGTAATATCATCGTTTTTATAAATGATTACATTATAAGAGAGATGATGACATTATAAGAGGTGTGTTTTAATATTATTGTATTAATGATATGGGAATAAAAATATTGTCTTCGCTCTTTATAGATAGCTTTTGACCTCAGTTTGTTACGTATTCAAAATTTTTATATCTTTCGGCATTAAAAACAGCAAAAACCACGCAGTGCAACAGAAACAAAAAGCAATGTAAATTTCTGATTCGTCAAATCGTTTTAATCTGTGAGCACAATTCGTCAAGTTATAACAAAATAATGTACATAGAACAAACCTATAGTACAATTAGACAGAAAATAAGTCCTTGTATCAAAATAAATCGAAAGTGCAGAATAAATTTTTTTTCGTTCGAGATATTATTATAGGTAGTTTCTGTTTATTTGTCACATTTTCTTTAATTCTGCCACTTGTTAACTTACACAGTTATGTACATGAAAAGAATTTTTACCTTTTTTTACAAAAAGGTAAAAAAAAGGTGCCAAGTGTACGCACTTGTATGCTCTTTGAAGAAAAAAATAACTTTTTATTCCAAACTGTTAAAGTAGTAATAATTTTTTTCAATCTATTCTGCAAATTTTTTTCTATCTCTTACAGTTTCGACAATATTCTATCTGAAAGAAAAAAATCGATTTTTTCAAGGGAGGATTTTATCCTCTTAACATACGATTCAGCACGTTAAAAAATAAAAAAATACATATCTCTTATTTTTGTCCATAGAACAACATACTAAAAGTTCATTTACATCGGAGAGATTTACTTGATTATGTCCCTTGTAAGTCTAATTCTAAAAATTGATGTTATTTGTTCGTGCAAACTACGTGTTTGTGAAATACTATTTTGTTAATACAGGTTTGCAAAACTTTCGTATCAAGTAAATTGTCGACTTGACGCTATGTTACACTAAGAAATGATAAAAAATATATCAATATATCAAAAATATAATTTCGATATTTTTGGTTGTTCTGACATAAACTCCACCTCACGAACACATATTAATGTGTATACTTTAATCCTTCCTTACGTAAGAACTGAAATAAAATGAATTTTTTATTTTCTCCCTAATTTTCTCGTCAAATTTAATGTGGCTGGTTTTTTTCATGCGTACTTTTGTGTAAAAGAATTTGATAATCTATGAAGCCAACTTGGAGAATAATCTGTAATTCTTGTTGGTTTAAAATCTCCTTAATAGAGAGAATTTTTTTATAAATAATAGGGAGCATACAGCACTAGATGTTTTAAACGAAAATCATATATTTAAAATTATAATATAATAACATAGACGTTTCGGTCAAGCTTTGACTATCATCAGTACATAACAATATTAAGATGTTAAATAAAGAAATACATAAAAATTGAATGATGAAAGCTAATCAAAAAATATGGTAAAGCAATTTTACAATTGCTATGGTACGAGTTAATAGAGTAAGTTGAAGTCCAGAAATTGAAGTTGAACAATATTCAATCGCTTATGAAATATTTTCTATTACGTTTAAGATTCCTTATTACAAGAAAGAAAGTGCGACTTCGTGTGAAAATACAAAAATATGAAATTTCCAGATTCTATTTAAATTAAGAAAGAAAATATATTTTTCAATAATATTATTTTACGATACATTATTATTCGTGAGAATTAAGTTAAGTTTCATAGTAATAATTGCTTATCACGTATTTTGTGACGCAAATCCTCGCAAGTGTAATTCGGAGTTAATAATATAAATTAAAGACAAAAATTGGAACCTTAGATAAGAATTATTGCTGACAAAAATGTGATGGCCCGCAGCTAGCGACAATCTTTATACATTGTGAAAGGAAAAGGAGAGAAAATGAGAGTGGACAGGATTATTCTATTGGGTAAAGGGGCTTTTTTCAATGATTGGTAGATAAATTTCAGGAAAGCGTTCTGTGTCTCTATTTGTTTAAACTCATTTCTTGTCTTTTGATATGTATCATCTCGGAGACCACTTTTTATAATAAAATTGTTCGGAATCAAGAATGATAGTATTATTCCAATCAATCGTATGATTATGATCTAGTTTGTGACGAGAGATAACAGACAAAGTATTCGTTGATTTTTTGAAATCATTTATATCTTCTTTTAAACGCGTCTTCAGTTTTCGTCTGTCCTACTTATGAATACTTGCAATCAAGACAGTTTATTTTATACACCACATTTGAGTGATCTTTTTTAATTTTATTTTTACTGTTTTAATAAAGATATTCATATAATTCAATTGATTTATGAACAATATTGAAGTCAAGAATATTTTTTAATTTAAATTATTTCATTAAAACTTTAGTAACCGTCAAATTATATTAAGCTTTTATATAAGAGAATATGAAGACTATTTCTAAGATAATTTCGACTCTAAATTCAAACTCAAATCTGCTATTGAAATATTTCTATTAAATCTTGTTTTTAAGATATAAAAAAGAATTAGTATAAAAAATAAATTTCTTTACCGCTTATATGTAAAGCAAACACAATAATAAAGGTCAATAGTTAAAAACAAGCAAATCTGAATGACAGATAAAATTTATTAATTTATACAGGTGTATAGACTTTTGGTACGTTGCATACATATGACCGGTAACGAAATTTTTTTTCTATTATATCTTTTATTTTTTTTTTATCTTAAGTCAAGTCGAAAAGTTTTGAGTCTATACACCTTTGTATTAAATCAAGAAATAATTAATTTTGTCTGTCATCCAAGTTGTTCGTTTTTAAATATTAACTTTTATTTTTGCTGTGCACATACGAGCGATAATAAAATTTATCTTTTATAATTACTATAATATTAATTATAATATACTAATATACTAATATACATATAGGCGCTGATCTGGAAAAAAGCGTGGGGGAAATAATTTGCAGTTTATTCACGATTGAAAAAGAAAAATTGTAAGTTAAATTAATAAATAATTAATTTTATCTGTCCTATCCAGGTTTGCTCGTTCTTATCAATTGGCCTTTATTATTGTACACACAAATAAATGAATTCTTAAAGAAATACATAAATGCTTTAATCCAAGACTATTTTATACTTAGAGTAGCGCCAAGAATAAACAATTTTCAATTAACAATAAATTATTCGTAAAATAAAATAAAATTTTATTCATAGTTCAAAACAAATTTTATTTCAATAAAAGAATAAAGTTGTACTAATTCGTTCAACACTAAATATGCTTATATTAGCATTATTTTTTCTTCAGATGATTTCTTTTGTCAACTTTATTCCAAACCCCCAGTATGCTTTTTAGTAACATCAAGAAACCAATGTTACAATTAAATGTTAGCTTTGTAAATGAAGTGTTCATTTATAGAGCAAACCTCTAATGTGCGCGGAATACAAGCTCCCAAGAAAAAACTGAATCAAATTTGGATTGTAATTTACAACTTAATTCATACATTTCAATTCACAATTCTCCGATTTTAGCGTGAAACACGGCGACGACTTGCTAAATCGCATTTTTTTCTCGAAGAATTTAAGTTGCGTAAGTGCAGCTTTATGAATCGAAAATGCGATAAATTTTTCTCGCGTCTCATCGCAATCTTCTTGCCTTTGTTGAGCAAAACTTATTGTTAATAAGACGTCAGTGCTGATAAGTGCCGGAATAATAAGTTTAACTTTTCTTCTCATACGCGAAACCGCGAGAATAACAGCACTTAACTGTGAGTTATCATGTTCCTACGCGATTGGAAACTTTGTCAAGTCTTGGGATAATAACGTTATTTATAAATAATACGAAGCTATCATAGAGATATCGACATAACATTTACGAATATGTTTATATTATGCCCCTTCCGATACCGACAAAATGAATTGTACGCGAAGATAATGTTATCAACTCTCTTTACGATACAAAATCTGTTCTACACGTAAATGATATTTTCTATTAGTGCTGTCACTACTGACTAAATATCGATAGTACATTGATAGTCTAACGATAGTTTTTACTATTAACAACTATCGATAGTTTTAGGAATAATTTGAAAATAATAGTTTTATCTGACTTTACTTCAATTTTGATTAATTTTAATCGATTAATATTAGCAGTATCTACATGAAATACATATCATAACATAACTATAAGACCTCTGAACCAATAGGAATCCAGCATAAAGTCACCATATTGAATTACATAAAGTTCTCATTAGTCCAGCAATTTTTATGCTTAATATTCTGTACATTAATAGAAATATATAACTATATATATTTATTTTTGTTTACAAATATAAGAAAGAGTTGTAATAATTATAATTTACATCACAAAATGTATTTCTATTAAAAAAAATAAAAACATTAATGATTGTTACATTAAAATATAAAATTTTTTATTATTATTGAAAAGTATTTCTACACACATTAAATTTGATCAATTATTTTTTAAATCTGTAAGTTTTGAACCGATAGTATTGATAGTATTCGCTAATCGACACAGTATTCGACAGTTTTTCTTACTTGAATCGAAAATTATCAATGGTTGAACTATAGATGTTTAGCTAGCATTTTCTATTATATATATATAAAACGAGATTTTGGCTCATGTACAAAACATTTGCCATATTTAATAATAAGAAATGTCTTTAATTTTCCAAAACTGATGGATATAATACAAAAACTTCCAACATATTGCTGCAACATTTTTAATATTATTGCAATATTACTGAGATGATCTGTAGTATTATATTAAGATTAAATTAAATTAAATCAAATTAGATCTATTGGAAATCAATTTTTAAGGAGACACTAGAGCTTATATTACCGATAAAACTAGAGTTTTTGACGTTTTTGTTCCTATTTGAATTCTTCGTGTGATCTCACAGAATAAAAATTCCTTGCTAGAAAAATAAAAAATTATAAATTTCTTTATCCATTTTTATCTCAGTATAGCGACCAACTCTAAAAGTAAAATAAATAAAGAAATCTGTAATTTTTTATTTCTCCCAACTTTGAACATAAACATACATCAGCAACAAGTACATTAGCATGTACATTTTAATGGAAAAGGAATTTTTATTTTGTGAAACCACTACGAAGAAATTCGACAAGAAGAAAAATGTCAGAAACGCTAAATTTATGGTTAATATAGGCGGCTCCAGCATTTCTTTAATTAGAAATCTTGTCAAAAATGTTAAACCATTCAATTTTTTATTTATATTCAATTTGTTATTTATACACGAAATTTCATAATGAACACAGTCTTTCAACACCATCCTAGACGATTATATACGTAGATAGCATCAAACAGACGCTACAAAAATCAAATAGATTACATTTTTATTAAAAGCAGATGACGATCATTGATCATAAATGTTAAGACAAAACACGGCGCATAGTGTGGCTCGGATCATGTATTATTCCAAGCAGATATATATAAAATTAAAGCTTCGGCGTGTGGAAAAAAAATGAAAAGGGCAATAAAGATGACTACCCCGAAATTGTCTTACAGAATCTAGGGACTACCTATGGAGCGCGACAGCGATGAAGGATGCACTGCGCTCAAAGAGTGGATAATCAAGGCCGCAAATGACAGGCGCACCAAAAATAATTCAAAAACGAAAACATTGAATGTCGGACTCCACCTTGGAATTAATCGAAGAACAACGGAAGTTGGCTATGTCACAGGGACAAGGCTAAAAAAATGAAACTAATTAACCGGACAATTAAGGGCACTTGCAGGAAAGATAAGACCATCCACATCGCGAAGATATATGAAGAATTTGAGGTGAATGCTAAAAAAATGAGTCAGCTGAGCTATACAGGAAGGTGAAGTATCTCACTAGAGAATACAAAACTCAATTGAACTCAAGAACCCGTCAGGAAGAACATATCATAAATGTGATAGAAATAGCGGAGGTCTGGAAGGAATATTATTGTGATATAGAGACCTAAATGCTACGGCCACGTCCGCCACATGGGAAAAAGAACCGAACATACTTAGAGCAGAGATAGACAAAATTATTAAAGAAGCACCGGAAAGGAAAGCCACCGGGGATAGATGGCATCGTGATTGAGATCAAGGCCATGCTGGACACGAAATCATTCAAAAAATTGTCAAAAAATATGCGAATTTCGCGATGTTCATTCCGTTAAAAAAGACAGCATAGCTGACTGCGTCAATTACAGAATCATAGCGTTGATACATATCAGTAAGATACTGCTCAGCATCAACGAAAGGCTCAAAATATTTATACTCCCACAAATATTTGACGCAATCCGGTTTTATGCCTGGAAGAGGACCTAAAGAGCAGATACTGAACATCCGGCAGATAATCGAAAAAGCCAGAAAGTTTAATATAAAAACATACCTATGTTTCGTGGATTATAAGAAGGCATTCGACAAGATAAAATGGGAAACTCGCGGAACTGGGCACACCAACCTATCTACAACTTATCAAAAACCTGTATGCAATAAACTCAGCAAAAGTGTGAATAAAACCCTGTCAACGGAGTTCGAAACAAAAGCGGGGGTTAGATAGGGATGCATATTGTCTCCCATACTCTTCAATGCGTATGGCGAAATTATCATGCGTAAGATCTTTGATGGGTGGGGAGGGGGAATAGCAATAGGAGACAGACATATTAATAACCTGAGATATACTGACACTTTAATTCTCGCGGCCAGCGAAGAAGAGCTAATCTTTATCCTACAAAAAGGAGAATTACTGGAAAAAGAAAATAGAGTGTATGAGCAGCACCTCTAAAACTAAAGTGATGATTGTCGACCGGGCCAACAACAATCTACCACACATCAAAAACATTGCCAGGTGCGAAGAATGGATAGATTTGACTACTTAATCTCCATCAACCAACAATGGACAGAGTAAGCCGGAAATATATATTGCCGCACGAACGGCAATAGTCAGAACAATCATGGTAAAGCTATCGAAAATATGGAGAAACGTCTCAAAAGTCACCAAGATAAGAATGGTCAACACACTAATATTCCCAATAGCAAGATACGCCTCAGAAATGTAGACAATGAAAAAGGCCGACCAACGCAGAATAGACGTATTCGAGATGTAGTGTTATAGGAGAATACTCCGCATTCCCTGGACGACGCACAGGACAAACACGTCAATTTTAGAAGAACTGAGCATTAAGAGGAATCTGTCCACTAATATAAAAAGAATACTAGCATTTTTTGAACATATAGGAAGGAAAACTAACGCTAGAAGAAACTGCTGGTGATCGAGTAGAGAAAGACTGAAGGGCGTTGCTCGCGAGGATACTCACCAAACAGGTGGGCTGACTAAGTGAGTCATCTCACTGGTCGAAGTCTGCAGGGATCTATACACATGGCCAGAAACCGGAAGGATTGGAGAAAGAATACCGAAGAAGTCATATGACGTCATTATGCTCTTACGATGAACCGAGGAGGAGAATATACAAATTTATTAAGTAATATAATTCTTATTAAAAGATTGAATTACTATTATTAAAATAGAGTAACAATACTAGATGTAGATTAGGCTAGTTCCGCTTTTTATATTTAAATAATTATAGTATTTTCCATATTAGGGGGAAATGTCTCCTCTGAAAGCACCCAAAAAATCAGTTCTAACTTTGTAAATTTTTTTAAAGAAAAATGAATAACTTGATTGAAAAACCAATTTGAGGATTTTATTATACTTTTCTAGTATAAAAGATAATTTTTTTATCTTGTTTGAACGACAAAATAGCAACTTTCTGATCCAATTATGGGACTTTTCGTGAGACAGACTCAAGCAATACATACGATTTCGACAAAACGATTCAACCTGTGCAAACTAAAAAAAATAATATCACCGTCTGACGTAGGGATTTTTTTAATATTGATTTTTCTTGAAATGGTAAGAATTTGAAAAAATTTTTTCGAAAAAAAAAATCGTTTTTGACATTCATGTCATGTTTTAAAAAAAAGCTACAAAATATTTTTCAAAAATTCTATGCCAGGCGATAGAGAATGTTGAATGAATGAGAATATGCTAAGAATTAAAATTTGAAGTCAATCGGATAAAAACTTTTTGAGTTATAATAATATATGTACATCGTCTCGGAAAATGCAGTTTTAAGAAAAACACATTTAAAGTTTTTGAAACATTATACAACTGTGTCACAATGCGGGAAATTCACTTTCTCGACTATTTTGAGTTTGAATTTCGCTTCCTAATATTTTTTGTTCGTATTCTTAAGAGTTCAAACTAATCATTAAAGCAATAAAAAAAACTTCAATTTTTTAAAACCACAAGGATGGAGTCCCCCTCTTAAATGATATATATATATATATATCACAAGATTCTTTAGCATTCGTTTTATCTCTTTCAAGTGTCAATTAATTTAATTTATTAGGAACAGTGCTACACATTTTATTGGTGTCGTCAACTAATTAAATATGCGAAGTTATAACGAACGTATGTACTTTTAAAAATTCAAAGTGTAATAGCATAAGAATTACCTTATAACTTTTATAGTAAGTAATAAAAAACATTAGATTGTACGATAAAAGTCAACTAGTTATACTATCTAATTATACTTTGATACTAATACTAGTTGTACTATCAAAGTTATGCTCTTGTCAGTTAAGATTAAATGTGTCCGCGAGTGTTGTTTAATCACTATTGTTATAACGATACTTTTATTGTGTAAATTATTATTAAAATTTATTATTAAAATATTTATTGTAAAAACTTGTCACATCTTACAAATGATGCCATCTTCTTGGGATGGCATCATATTTGTTTTAAATATTGAAATAGAATATAAAATAGTATTCATGTCTATATACAAAAAATGTTACTATTCATAATTTAACTGTTTTTTTAGTGTTAAACATTTAATTTTCATTAATTTTTTTTAATTATTATTGATTTTTAACTGTCACTAATTTTAAATAAAATTGCATTATGATCCACAATTAGACCCTAGAACTAGATATGAATCATCAATTAATATTTTATTACATATATTACGATATATTAAGTGTGGGAAAAAGTTCGTGGCGTTTTTCCCGTTAGATGGCATTAAAACGCCACGAATTTTTTCTCATATCTAATACATGCGCAAATTATTTTTATTATGGGATGTAGTAATGCCATCAAAAAAGAATAAAGCATTCGATGAATTGATCCGCAATTAATACATGGGGTCTAATTGTGGATAATTATCATTACTTTATTTAATTCAAATTAAACATATAAAATGATAATTAAATGGAATAAAATCATCCATAATATAATCTTTATGATGACTATTAAACATTTTATTAATTATCTGATATTGTTCTGGATAAAAAAATTTAAATTTTTTTTAAAGAATGATCTACTAGTGATTTTACTCTACTTAGTATTAATTTTTTTTTACCGTTTGACTTCTTAAAATTAATTAATATTTTTTAATTAATATAAATTAAATGGGCTTATCACCCAACATCAGTAACTACGTTATAGATTTTTACGTCAGAAGAGGTAATGAAAATCAGTACGCACGCACGCACGCATGCACACGCACGCACACGCACGCATACACACACACACACACACACACACACACACACACACACACACACACACACACACACATACACAAAAATAATTTAACAATATTAAAGAAAACTAAGAATGAAAATTCAAAAATGGTTTTAATAAAAATTGATTTTTCAACTTCATGAATACGTGGAGATAATAAGAAAAGATAAATAAGAAAGATCGAATCAAAATTAATCCTTTTTCTTCTCTGTATTTCATCTCACAGAACAATTATTTTTTTGTAATCATACTAGAATTCTTTTAGATTATCACTATTGTGCAGTATAACATATGTTAACAAAAATTTCATGCTAGTATTAGGAGTATTCTAGGAGCTTCTATTAGGAGTATGATTTAGTTTTAAGAGTTTTTTTTTCTCAAAAACTGATTTATTTAAACAACATATTACATAAATGTTTAATAACTGTTGTACGATCAACATTTAATTCTCTGGCAAATTCTGACATGGATTGTACTGGATTTTCATCCAATAATGCTTGCAAATCTGCATTTTCCAGTTTTTGTTATTAACACTGAAGTCACCTTCGAAATCACCACTTTTAAATCATCACTTTGAAATCAATATTTACACTCTTAATTGATAGAGAAACATTACGTCAAATTTCTATCAGAGTTCTACGACTTTTAAATCGTTTTCTTCTGATTAAAAAATAAAAGCAACGCTTATCGGAAATGCTCTTTAGAAAACTCAATTTTTTAAATGATATAATATTGTGCATGTTTACTGTTCTGTATCTATTGTTAGTAACGACGAAATATAATATAATATGAAGTGATATTAAAACATTAAGAAATAATAGCTGTGATTGAAATGTTTTCGACAACACTGACATTAATGCCATCTCTTGCAAAACTCTCAAAACTAAATCACACTTCTAACAAATACCAAAATTTAACAAAGTTCTGTTTTGTACGGTATAAGAATCGATTTATAAATGATTACGTATGAAATATATCTCTCATTCTTATTATTCTCTCTCTTGAGCGCAATGTAATTTACTCACCTCTACTGCAAATTCTAGCAATAAGAATAATACGAACGATATATTACTCTCTTCCTTTAAAAATGATACAACTAAAAAAAAATTATGCTTCCAGAAAGAAGCAAAATTTTTGGAATTGTTTTTTGAATTATTAACTAATCAAATAATATTGGCAAAAAATATTTTTAACATAATCAAATGTTATTTTTGCTCTCCCCCCCCCCCAGCCTCCCCATTTTGGTTTCAAAATTCTAAAAAAAAATCACTCTTTTTGAGTTGTAACAATTTTTTTTAAATTACTCTTCTCAAATTGTGACGCTTCTGAAAATGACAATTTTGATGATTTTTTTCATAAGCTAAGTTAGATCATTTCTGATGAGGTTAATATTTATTTAATTCATTTCTATAATAACTTTAAAATCTTATTTTTTTATTTATGTCATTTTTGAAGTAAGAAAGCGATATAGCAACTAAGAAACTTAAGAAGTGAAAAAGTAAAAATTATAACATGTTTCGAAATTACGAGAGTATCTATATTTAAGAATCAAAATTTTGCGTAATCTTGAACTAAATCAAATAGATCGATCCCATCGTTGATCGATATCTATAATTGTAGTTTTAGTAAATAATTAACACTTACTTTCATTCAATTTATTTTTAGTTATTACCTAACTGTAATATTTTGCCTTTTCTGCGCTACGATGTTTGTATTTCTTTACAATAGCTGACGTCTTCAATTCAAGAAGTAAAATTTTTTTATCAGAAGAGTGCATTCCTTCCGCGCGATAGAATAGATATCGACAGATTCCTCTTTCTCTTCCTCTTTCTCTTCTATTTCGATTGCCAATGTCGGTTTCTCTGCTTCATTTAATCTAAACGATAAAATCAATCTCCGTCTTTATTCGATCAAACTTTATATACTTAAAGTAAAAAGCACCTTAAAATTATTTTGTTAAAAATATATACTTTTTCCGAATTAATTAATTCGGCCGTAATTTTAATGCTAAAGAATACACAGCAGTTTCTCTACTTTTAAATATATTTGTTTATAGATATTATCCGTCCATATTGCTGTTATTCATATTCGTTACAAACATTTTATTTGTGCGTTTTATCGTTATAAAAAATGATGCTCAGGAATAATTAAAATTATAATGCACGAAAGGGCATAATATACGGGCGCTCAAAGGTTATCTGAACTCATTTTGTATAAGCAACAAGCTGGTATGTCTATAACAACGAAATAATGACATCGTCGTGACGTAGTAATTGGTATAGAATAATATTGCGGGATAGAGTAATATTGAACGCACAGCGAAAGCTCCTCGGATGTCTCAACGTAGTTGCTTTATTACAGAGAAATTGCATTAAGAATATGGAATGTGTCATAGATCACGTAAATGATATCGTCGTGTATTATTCTTCTCTTTCAGCTTTGTATATTAAATCGATAACATTGCCAAAAGAAATTTACAATTATTTAGACAAGAATAATATTCGTTTTATTTTTTTTTCTTAAATTTTACAAATATAAAACATAGAATAAAGAAGTTAATGAAAACTATATAGCACGAACATAATTTATATAACAAGTAGATAAATTATTTATTTGCCATGCTTTTACAGTTTTTGACAAAATAGTTGTGCTCATTACAGTGGCAAAATATTTCATTTTTTTTATTTGTATATTTTATAATTGATTATATTTTTCGAAAAAAGATGATGTTTTCATATTAGTGACATTTTTACAGCAATAAAAAATTATAAAAATATTAATAAGTTACTTGTTTTTTTTTATTATATCAAAATATTTTTCTTAAACATATACGTATAATGCGTTTACTAAAGATTTAATAAAATAGTTTAAATTAACAAAATAATACTTAAGATTACATAAATAGCAGATTAAATTAAATTAGTAGCATTTTTATATAACATTTCGTTTTATGGTATAATTTTTGTTTAGTGTGAGGACAACTCAATGAAGTTAAAATGTATGATTAATTTTTTAGCTTAGCTAATAATTTATCTTCTCCATTTCTTCTATGTCTATTTGGCATTCTATTCTTCTATGTCCTTGTTTTTTCTAATTTAATAACAAAGATTAAGAATCAATATTATATTCTTCATTTTTTTACATTTGCC
>NW_017259498.1:648601-658426 GCF_001594045.1 Atta colombica | reverse complement strand
AATTATATAAAGTTTCATATCTACTACGATTATTCTGTAAGCATCGTTTGTGAATAACGCAAAGGGGTACGAAGTTCCGGTTCAGAAAAGATGGATACAAACGATCATAAGTGGAAAATGTCATCCCCCCTCCTCTCTCTCTCTCTCTCTCTCTCTCTCTCTCTATACACCTCCGACGGAGGTGTTGTACGGTGAGCAGTAAGTCGGAGATGGAGAAACGTACTTAACGAACGGAGAAGTTCATTAAAAGCGAAACGACGTTAGCCGACCTAAAATCACCCCTTCGTCACTTCCCGCTCGCGCCTTCTCCTTCGCCATCCACTGGTTCCGCTTGTCATCGTAGACTTGAAACTCTCTCGGGC
Organism: Atta colombica; assembly: GCF_001594045.1. Lineage (NCBI taxonomy): Eukaryota > Metazoa > Arthropoda > Insecta > Hymenoptera > Formicidae > Atta > Atta colombica. Next base: position 658,064 of record NW_017259498.1, on the reverse strand, counting down.
CTCACAGGTGAAACGGATTACGGAGGAGAAGAACGGCGGAGGCGAATTAATCGGCCGGGCGAGATATCGCGTCGTAGGTGAGTTAGTTTCTCAGAGAGAAAAAAGGAAGTTCGATAGGAAATAGATCATCGCGTTCTGTGGCGGAACGGAGAGACGAGTGTCAACGGTGGCGGTGGCGGCGGCACGGCGGCGCGGGTGGCGAAAAAAAAACGATCCATCTCCTCACGGGAGATTGCTTTCCTACAATTTCTCTGGTGGTCTCTCTTAGCACCTTCGACCGCCTTCGACTGTCGTTATCGTTAATAGAAATCATTCAGCGACTATGAATTGCCTACCAGTTATCCTGAAATTTCATTATTTTCCCGCTGGAGGACAGCGGACTTACGTCTTATACGGAGCGGGGAAATTTCCGGAGGGTAAAATTATCAGCGAGAATACTTACGGACGAAAAATCGAGCGAAATTTCATGCCGCGCACACCGCGTACGCTTCTTCCCCATCGCATATATTAATGTCCGATCGAATTAAGCGTTAAATACCATTGAATATAATTACTTATATCATAGTTATTTTTTATTTTTGCTGATTGGATTAATTTTAATTATTACTTAAAGCATTTAATTTTTCTTTCTATTTACTATAACATTTATTTCTTTTATTTTTTTTTTAAACTAAAAGAAATGTTAGATAAATGTTACTAAGATTGTAAAGTTTACACAGCCTTAGATTACATTTATACGGACCCTTGAATTTAATAACACCTGTAGTTATGAAACTAATCAATCATAGCTATTCCTCTGATTGTGATTGGCCAGTTCTTAAGGAGATTCTCGCGCTACTTCCTAGTAGAGTTTACAATTTATTCATAATAATATGTAAAATGATTAAAATAATAAAATAAAAAGATTACTAACAATATCTTATATATCATTATACATAATTATTGTTAATTTTATATGTTACTAAATATTTTCAAAATGGCAAAATAAAAGTTGTAAGATGCTCATTTGATGTACACGCATCGTCCACTTGACATATATTCTAGCTTTTTTCATTAAAGAATTTTAATTTTTTGTAAACTGTATGATCAGTTTAAATGAAACTTTACGAGACTAAACTTAAATGTTTACTTTATAATTATAACAATTTTTAAATTGCCTTGTACGCAAATGTTTCAATTTAAAATAACTACAAGTTATCCTTCAACTTGTAAGGTAACTTCAGCAAATATGCCGCGATTGCAGAAGTCAGAAAAAATAGAAGAAGTGAGAATTTTCTCGCAACTACTTTGTTACATGTTTTTATGTTATAATATTGTGTTATGATTTCAGCTTCTTACTGTTAATATTAATGAAATTATTGAATCGATTTGTCACTATAATAAGTAGCGCCATCATAAATTATAATCTATATAAAATGATTATAGAGTATAAAAAGCTTAGTGGTTATTTCATGATACACAAGCGTAGAGGAATAGAAAAGCATGTTGCATAGCAAAATACAAGTGCTTTATTCTTGTATTCTTTATTTAGTTTGTTGTCTTGTATATCCTACCTTTGGGACATACGGCATTTTTAGCGGGCGGGATTTATGGCCAATGCATATAAAGTGCGCAAATTGGATTCAGTGCACTAAATGCACTAAGCGCATTACATGAAATATGTACCTCATGTAATAATACTTGTAATACTTGTAATATACATATGTAGGAAGACTGTAATTATTATCTATTTATACTTCATATTTATAATTCTTATTCCTTAAACTTAATCTAATAAAATTTTGTAAACATATTTTATAAGATATTGTGTCATTTTACGTCTTATTTATAAGCATTATTTGTAAATTTTTCATGAGCCGTACATACCCCCCTCCTCTTGAGTAGCCGTATATTCCATCTCTATTGGATATACGGCAAAAATCCTAGGATTTCAAAAAATTCTTTTTTTAATATAAAAAAATATTTCGGATTTCTAATATTTTTTTTCATAGTAATAGATAGTACAAAGTATTTTTTCTGATATAATTCGTTTATCTTAAAAACATAGTAAATAATACTTAATAAAATAATAATTAATTTCTGTTAGATGCGACATATACAATATATCGAAGTTATCCTAATGTAAAATTCCATAAATTTAGAATTAAATCTCTTCAAAATGATACGATGAAAGTCAATGAAATTTTGTCTAGATATTTTTGATATTACCTGTTATAATATATAACTTTTGTATTACCTGTATAATATGTCCCTGTATATGTACCTGTATAGACTTGTCTTATATTTCATCAAATATGAGAACCTCCTTAATTTCGGATGTTGTTAAATCTAATTAACTCTTCATGATTACTGTAAGTCAAAATGATCCGAACATTACTAGATTTGAAAACTGGAATCGGAAGCGTATTTGTTATCAACTGGAGATTTGAAGCTTCAATTATCAATATAGATATTTAGTTTTTTAATTAGATCGTTAATATATGTCTAGCAGCCATTCACGCAAAAAGTTTTTTCTCGGATTAGAGTGTCAGTAAATATGACCAACGTGTCGTTTTCGTTAAAAAATTTATATTTTTGTATTAAATTGCAAAAATAAGCAAGATGTAAATTGTGTGTCCTTTATGTAAGGATAAAAAAAAACGATAAGGAAAGAATGTCGTGTGTACGGCCCATATGTGATAAATACACTTTAAATCTAAAAATCAGTAGATAACTTATTGAACTGACATACTTGGTACCGAATTATCAGCATATTATATTAGCACATTTGGCATTGGATAATCAATAAAATTTAACTATAAAAGAAGAGAAGTTTTAGCATTATGTATAATTAAAATATCGATATTTGCACGTTTTAATACATCGTAATTCCAAACTTACAATACTATATATGTATACGTTGAACGCTACATTTATACACTGAAGCAGAATTTGCTATAGATTAGGGATACCACATTTCATTAATTAATTAACAGTAATATATTTAGCACTGAATCAAAGATTATCCACTGATTCAGATTTAGAGAGCAGACTCTATTTGTGCACTGAGATTGCTGTGGTGAAGAGTAAAGTTTTCTATGTATTTTTTGTATTTTATGTTTTTCACTTATATTTGTTTTCATTATTAATAATAATAATAATTTTTACATTAATAATAACTTAAATCAATAATAAATAGCCTTTTATCCGATTTTAACATCTTTTTACATCTAAAAAACGACCATTTTTTACCTTTAAAATAAACCTTTTTTGAAACGCATATAATCACTATTTTTTTTTAAGTATATTATCTCAAGAGTATTAAGTTAAAACTGCATTTAAAAATATTATAAATTTAAAATGTTATGATTTTTAAAATAAAACTACTCATTTTTCTTTAGTGTTAACATTAAATTTTTCACTTTTCCTTGTCCACAATTTTGTTTTAAGAGGCTATAAGTCGTAAAGGCTTAAAAAATTGACTCACATTTGAATATGAGAAAAACAATCCACTGATTGATTAATTTCGTACTTATAGCTTATGGCTTCTTAAAGGTTGTAGACAAGATATTTAACGCTATTGTTTTATTTTCTTAGAAGATGAAATTATAATGTAATTTTTTGAAGTCAATGGAACCTTTTATTTTGGTAATACTTCAGAAAGAGTTCGGGTCATTTTAATCCAAAAACAACCGTCGTGTGACTTTTTTGAAATGTGACCATAAAGAGTTAAAAGTATTCGTGTAAACCTAGTCTTAGTTTGTCATAATATTTTTTATGTTTATTATAGATTTTCACTTACAGTAAATACAGAACATAGTAAGTAAGAGGATGTATGTAAATTTTTAAAAAATACTACTTTGACATTTTTCATTTTTTAATATTCTTTATCTTAATGTTCTTTTTCTTTGGTCGTTATCGACTATTGTCGTTCATTTCTTTTGTTTTGCAAATTTATGAATCGGTTTTACTTTTTTTTTATTTTGTAATTATTTTAATAATCGTGAATTAAATTTCGTCTTCTCTTTTAAAGTCCTATTAAATAATATCCTTATTTTAATGGAATGTGAGGCATTTCACATCAAACCAAGCATCTTTGAAATATTGTTATTCTTTTATTTTTTTTTTAAATTTGCTGACATATTCTACAGATAAAAATATGAGATATATGTTTCGCGATAAAATTTGAAATTCTTTTGTAAAATTATTCGCATACTTATACGGAATCGCACCATCACACAACAGAATTTTTTAACTATACATTCCATTCGAGTTCAATTACTTTGTAATTGATGTGGGAATATGATGATATTTTTACAAAATTTTTAAATTGACGAATTGATGATGGAAAATGTTAATAAAAATTTTTAACAAATGGAAAATGATTTATTTAGATGAAATGATAAAAATAACCCATCTATATAGAACAATTTAAGATTGATCTCGTTTTTTTGTATGATTAATGGTTCCGATTAATGGTTATAATAATTTGAATGTTTACATGAGCGACGTTTCTTATGAATTTCTGCAACAAGCGTGAATAACTTCACAAAAAGTCTTACTTTTGCAAAACATATGTTTCATATTTTTATCTGTAGAATATGTCTGCAAATTAAAAAAAAAATTTTAAATGACGATATTTCAAAAGTGCCCATTTTATGGAATGCCTCACGTGTATTTAGACAATTTTTACTGCGTGTTTTCATACATTTAATTATATAATAGATTTCGCATTTCATTAGAGATACAGGACAACATTAGTAAGAAAGGGCAATAATCAGATGCTTCTCTAGTTTAATTGTATAATGTGTGACAGAGAAAGTAACGGATCATTTATATCTCTATCCTTTATATATTGTCTTCAGGTATTACAATACATATGAATGAACAGTCTATATTTATGTAAAAATCTATGTTCAATCAACAACTAAAATTATAATATCAATGTTTATAATTTCGTATTTTTTTACAATATAAATGTAATACAATACATGTTACATTATTGAGTGCAAAATTATAACATTGGTGTTACGTTACTTTCAATTGATATCGACTGAGTGATTTTGCCTCGTCATTGAACAAATTCGACCCATTTGCGCAGACAAACGCGATACTGTCATTATGTGAAAATCGTAAGACTCGTTGTTCTCTCACCGAGTTCTCCCTCCCGCTTGAAGGAACAAAAACCACATTTCAAAAGGATACTACGAGAATCGCCAAAGCTCTTGGTTAACTTCATGCTACGTATAAGAACCAAACCAAGCAGAGATCGTATCCTCTCAACGCGGGGTAACTCAGGGGACCCCGAAAGCTTCACAGCCATTGATCTCGCGAGAAACCACTTACAAGATAGTCTTGTATCTTTTCCGTGTTCCCAACCGCGCCGCTCGTTCACGCCCCAACGACACCTAATTGGGTGCACCCCGTAGCCGGTCCATTATATGGGGTGTCAAAATACTTTTTCACCTCTCGTAATCCTCCCGGCACCTATACAGAGTCTCTCTCTTCTTGTATCCCCTTCTTCACCTCTCGTCACCTCTCCTACTCTCTCTCCTTCCCTCCCTCTCCTGCCGTCGCCAGTTTTATCCCCGCGTTGCTCCAGGACAAAGGGTATGCGTGCTTGTATCTCAAAGCGGCCGACCGAATGAAATGCACAATGGAATTGTCGTCACACGTCGCGTTTCAAGAAGTAAAAGACATTTTCTGTGGTCTGGTGGTTCTACTGCGCCGTATAAGCCATCTTAGAAAAAGATAGAAACCCTGAGCCCAGAAGTGCCTCCCCGATGTGCAACACATGTGTACGCGTATAGAGTAAATTCTCGCTTGTTCCCCTCTACACGCGTATTTTCCCTCCCATTCCGTTCCAATCCGCGATCGTGCTTCTGCCTTTTCTCTCGTTTTCTCTTTATCTCTCCTGCCAAGTTGGCGTATAAGTGACAATTTTGGCATAACACCGTTTGCCGTTCGTTGAATTCGAAGAAAGGGAGGCGAAGAAGGGCAATTTTGTCACCACCTCGGAAGACGCAAGATCGTGAGAGACGCCCCGTTCCAAGGTTTTCCTATTCAAACAAATCATTGATACGCCACTCGTAGTAATCTCTACTCCCGAGATCGTACCAATTTATACGATAGATATATTTAAATATAAATTTTATATTTTAATCCTCTGCAACCGACACCAAAATCTATAATACAATTACTGATACTGAGGTCTCATAGATTACTTACAGATTCATTGAATTTATGGTAATTAAATGACACTGATTAATTTTAAAGAATTAAAATGACGTATAAAAAAATAGATATTAAGTAGATTTTAATTAAAACAGTCTATATTTGCAGATGTAATATAAGAAAAATAGAATTTTTGTTTGATATTTTTAACGAAAAAACTTATTATTAATTTTATTATTTATAATTGTAATTTATTATTTATAACTGAATGCCCGAAAACAGATTTGTGATGTCTACATTGAATTGACGTATTTTATGTAAACTACAAAGATAAAAAGTCATTGGCATAATGTTCACATGAATATAATCTATCACGAACGTCATCAAAATATCAAAATTTCAACGTGAATTGCAGAATAAAAATCGATGTGAATTTATTATTCACATGAATTCCATATTACTATTTTCTAATTTCACTACCATTAAATTTCTAAATAGTAATTTCTTAATACTAATTCTACGATATATATGTATTGAATATGATTATATGTATTGAAATCTATATAAGCGTAGAATGTTGAAATTTTGAAAAAAATTCATTTCGATTTGACAATAAAATTACAATATTACGTTCGGAGAAAAATGTTTAGTTAAATTAAATGGAATTCTAATGAAAAACGATTTAAAATTCTGATTAAATCTAGAACTAGAATTCTAATTAGGAAATTCTGAACTTTGGTTATCTCAATTAGATTTCTAATTAGATGTGACCAAAATTCTGAATCATTTTTCACTAAAATTCCAATTAATTTAACCAAACATTTTTCTCTGTATGGATATGATGTTAATGAATTTTTGTTCACGTAAAATATGTGAAATACGTGGGTTTAATATAAACACCAACGTACCTGTACTCGTCAGAATGGAGCCAATAGATCCACCGGGCTACTCAACTTCGGAGGATTAAATATTACATTTTTTTATACAGTAGTTCTAGTTTCTGTCACACTGCATCTATTGACAATATAACAATATTCACGATAAGATTTATTGTTATGTATTTTCGAGAAATTATATAACTGCGTTCAAAATGATTTGTTAGCAGTTCAACAATCTGATTTGACCTTTCGGGGGAATGCTTTTAGCGGAGCCTTTTCCAACTTCACAGTGTCGCTAACAGAATTACATTGAAGGCCCGATAATTGCTGATAATTCGGATGAACTTCGTTAAGACGCTCATCTGGGCTGGGGCGAAATGCTTTCATTTGATTATTACTCGATTTCGATAACGCGATTATCACGTTCGTAGCGTAAATCGATTGCGTTTTCGTTTCCTTGGAATTACTAGATTATAACTACAAATAACTGCAGTATTCAAAGCATCATGTAAAATATAGCTTTTGTTATAACGTCTCTGTAATTCAGGCTACTTCGAGTATTTTAGTCTTAACTCGGAAGTAGTCACCTAACTTTTATATGTAAACGATCACCAAGAATATTTTTACACTCTAATTAAAATCATTATTGTTAACAACATATTGTATATTATTGATTGTTTTCTAATTTATTAGTATTCAAGTATTAATTTAATCACAAAAGTAATTAAAAATCAAACAGATACAAAATGGAAGCGCACGTTAAGTTTCTTATTATGACAGTATTTCTTAAAAAAAAAATTTAATTAATGTAATATTTTTTTATTATGAATTTTTGATAGAATTGCATATTTAATATAGATAAAAAATAGTTAATAAAAAAGAAAAAGATGTTAAACAATTTATACAATATAATATTTATACAAAACGATATTTTATAACAATTCATATTTTTTCACGGTAAAAGATCGCAGATATCTATTAACAATTCTAAAAAAAATCTAATGTCTCAAACCCAATGATTTATAAAAAGCAGTAAGCTTATAAAAATTTTATATACTCCTAAAGATCGTGTCTTAAAAAAGTGATGGACATGACAGATTAAATTGCTATCAAAACGTAATAATTATATCACAATTTCTCTTCAATTTTATTATTATATGTAATGATAAAATTGAAGAAAAATTATATTAATATTTTTTGTAAATTGTACAAATTGGTAATCGCGGCATTATGTAAGTCTTCCCGCTTGTATTCAACATTTACGATCGCTGCTAAGAATTTCAAATATTTTTGTACACGTTCACAATAGGAGGTTCCAAGATTCTTACGCATTTTTACGCGGCAAACAAATTCCTGTTGCGGCATGGCGAAAGGAGCTGAGTTCTCCCCTTGAAACATCTCCGATTGCATTCTTTATCCTAATTAGGTTTACGAGGATTTGGCACGACTAGAGCGACCAATTACTAGTAATTGCGTAAAGATGTCACTTTGTAAGCGGATTGCCGGTGGTTTTGCAGCATTGTGTTCCTCTAAGCCACACCACGAGACCAACAACGGCAAGGGAAGGGGACCGTTACTTCTCGCTTCCCCTGTACAGTAACCGACGGTAACAATGAAGCAACGCGCTCCCGGAACGTCCTGCTTAGCCGCCTCCCGAACTCGATTTTCTCTCAGAAGAGGAGTATTTTTCTTTCATTGAGAGACGACAGTCGATGAAACCAGCTATTCGCGAGAAGCTGATACCTGTCTACTAATTTATCTGATAACGCTATGATGTTTCTCGTTATCTTCTTGAGCGTGTGCTTGTTATAGCATTTGTCAAGTATCATCAAAAAGTATATAAATCTCGAAGCAAAAAAAATGTGAAGAACAAGAAAAGACTTTTTATAACAAAATAATTTCTTTTATGTAGGCTACTATTATAAAAAATTGAATTTATAATGAAATAATATACATATGTACTGATGTACGTATTGATTATTGCAAATGATCACGTGTCTCATAATTAATGATCGAAATGGAAAAGATGTCCTGGAGGATCGAAAGATTTCAAGTTTAAATCTTGACTAAGATACTATTTTTCGCAATAAGTTCTTTTCGGTGTAAAATACTCGTTAGTGTCATTCATGATCAATTTAATTACGCGTGCCAAAATGATTTTTCAGTCTTGAAACGCGTTTATTCTATTAAATTATCGCATTAATATCTCGAGTTAAAATTGACTAGCAATTTAACAAATTTTTTATATTATTTCGCATCTTTGAAACAATCTTAATCATGCTGAGTAAAATATTAAAATCTGTAAATAATTAATTCTTACCTCGCCTCTAAATATTACCTCGGCCGGGAGTCGAACCCGGATCTCTTGCATTCTGTGCGAGCGTCCTAACTCCTAAGCCTTTTATCGAGGCTTTAGTAATAGGAGTCCTTTA
>NW_017259498.1:645005-648501 GCF_001594045.1 Atta colombica | reverse complement strand
TATATATATGCACCAAGATGATTAATCTATATTTGGCTCTTCTTATTTGATGGATTTATTTAGTGTCCAAATTAATTTATTATTGTATGTATAGGATAATTCATTTTAATCTTAACGGTAAATATTTCGAAAATGCAGTTATATCAAAAACATTTCAAATAAAAGTTATCTAGTAGGTATAGATGAGAGACAATATGATGACTCTCTATAACAATTTTTATTTAGAATATTTTTTGATAAAATTGTATTGTGATAATATTTATCTGTTAAGATTAAAATTAATTACTCCGTATATATAAAAATTACAGGAATAACGACTAAAAAATTAAGAGTTGCACATACAAATATACAGATATGGTGTACATACATATATACATTGTATATACACTTACATTTTTATTCCAGCATAATTTTCTTTATTCACAATATTTTCACTATTTAGTTTATGCTTGGATACGTTCAAGCGACAGCGTAATAGAGGTATAATAATTAGTACTCTCTAAATCTCGTGGAGTGAAATCTCACTCGAAGAGACTGAAAATTTAGCCTGTTTTGAAAAAAGAATGAAAATACGGCCACTCTTGTTCAAGAGTGGTAGATTTTCTCTCTCTCTCTCTCTCACTCACACACACGCACACAGTGCGCGCGCGCGCACTTTTTAAAGTGAAATTTACTCTTTTAGAACTCCTTCGGAGTGAATCTCAATTCTTTTTTTGGAGTGAAGTTCCATCTACCCTGGTAATATACTCCAAAAAAGAGATTAATCCTTTGGAATGAATCCCATTTCAAAAGAATAAATCTCTAAAAAAAAGTGAAAATCTTGAAAAAAAATGGCCGTATTTTTATTCTTTTTTCAAGACAGGCTAAATTTTCAGTCTCTTCGAATGAAATTTCACTCTTCGAGATTTAGAGAGTAACAATATCGCTTAGTTCGCCCAATAACATTGGTGTATTATTTAAACCACTAACACGCTATTAAAATTAAATTCTCTTCTCTCGGGTAGAAAATTTACGTACCGTCCATCCGAGGAGGTTTACCGCAGCAATTAAGCCGATAAAAAGAAGAAAAAAAAGGAAGAGAAAAACAATCGGCTATGCTGGCCCGGAGCAAACGTCGCGTATAATAACCGCCTCTTTACGGTGCGCAGGCCACAGCCAGAAATTAAATTAGCTTGCCGTGGCGAAATTGAAAAATCCCTTAAACCGAGGCAACGTGCGCGAAAGTGCCGACAGGAGGGTCGCACGCTGAAGAACAGGAAGGGAGAGACGGAGGGTTCAGGTCGGGTAAAAACTCAGAGCGCCGCGAAAACTCGTTTAAAGATGAAAGGCCGGCTAACGACTTATTTTCGATAAGGAAAAGTTAAGGCACTTGCCTCGCGCCACCATTATCCACCGAACCGACCGCCCCCTCCGTAACGGCCCGGAGAAGCCTGGGGTGAATACTCGAATACCATTCGCCCTCGCACGACGTTATTCGTCGTTCCCTGCCGAGGATGCGGAAGGAAGGAAGGAAGGAAGGAAGAAAAGATGCGGGATGCTCAAACCTGTAGCGAAGCACAGGAACCATAGTAAGACCCTTTGTTGAATTTTGACGACTAATATTGTGCCCATATAGGATTGTAATGCAAATTTTATTACTTTTATGTGTAAATTTTATAAGTATTTTGTAATAATATTTATTGCAAAATTTTAGATTTTATAATCTAGAGAGCAATGCCCATTCCCAAAACTACATATAAAAAACATATCGCCGCGTTAATATAAAACACAAGTAAAAAACTATACAGTATTTTTTAGATAAAGAAAATTGACTCTGAAGATTAATGTAGAGGTGACTGGAACACAATAAAAATTCAAACTCTTAAGTGCATCTAAATATAAAAATTTTTGTATTGTTTTTTTTTAATAATAAAAACATAATGCATATTTTAAAATTTAATAAGTATATTTAATAAATATTTATTAGTTTTTAAGAAAAAAATAAAAACAATACAAGAAATGATGTCTCATACCCGGGGTATCATAAATCACACATAAAATAGTAGGATTATGCAAGAAAAGTATTGAAAAATATTTTCAACTTTTGTCATAATTACTTGCATAATCCTATTATTAACTTACACTTCTTAGCATAATTACTAATACAATAATTACAACTAATAATTATTAAATAATAAAATAGAAAGTTATAAGAAAACAAATGAGAAATAACTATTAATATAAGATAAAAAATTTATTACGATAAAATAAAATTTAATTGCTTAGAAGTATAAACTGCTCTTTTAATATATATGTTTTCTATATTGTCCCGTTTCATTATGAATATTTAATGTATGACCTATGATCAATAATTATGTATTTAATTATTCATTTAATAGAAAACTATAAAAAATAAATGTTAGATTATTACTTGTAACGTAGTAAGTTAAGAAAAGATGCGCAAAAATTTGTACTTTATTTTCATTGTACATGTATATTCTATTAGAAAAACAATATTAAAATATTTTTAAAAAGTTAAAAAGTTATTATTATACCACAAAAACCATTAATGATCGATACTTTTCAATGCAATTTCGATGAAATTTAATTATTGCCATCTAGATAAAATGTATAGACAATGAAGTAACAGTCATATTGTACTAATATTATTAATTTAAACATTATAATATATTCTAGATTATGTTAAACAATGAAGATCTTGATATCCTCGGTTTCCTCTCTCTCAGATATATTAGATATGGGAAAAAGTTCGTGGCATTTTTCCCGTTAGATGGCATTAAAAAATATATATATATTTTTTTTAACGACATACTTGTAGTCGAATTTATCGATAGAGAATAGGAGATAATTTATCCTCTAATTAAATTCACATAATTATTTATTAAAAAATTATTTATTAAAAAATTATTTATTAAAAAATTGTTCATAAAAAAATTTTTTTAGTTAGAATTGAGTTTAGAGTTTTGAGATATCATAGAAAAAAATATCCTATTTAGAATTGTCATTTTAAAATGTAAGTGTATTTTAATTGCAGGTTTCATTTATAAAAATATGTTCTATTTTAAATTGCAACATTATTCTATATATTTAAGAAATGATCAAATATTTGAATACAAACTTTTTCCTTGTGATACTTTTCTTCAAACTAGTAAATTGTTTTTGAAATATGAATATGAAAAATCACAACCGTAAGAGATAAAATTTACATTATACGAGGCTTCCCATAGAACACAGATAATTTCAGTAATATTTTAATATTCCATTAATATTCCAGCAACATTGCAACACTTTATTAATATCGCAGTAATATTGCAAAGATTGTAACAGTGTTATTGTAAGCTTATATATGCTATATTATAGGATGTTTCAGTGTTCTAATTTTGAAACTTATAACATTATTTTAAATAAAAAATACATTTTAATTGAAAGTATATATTGCATGGAAAAAGTAAAAGTGAAATTATATATATTTATTGTTAAAATAATCTCTCTAATT